>NC_085988.1:45180040-45482540 GCF_030014385.1 Trichomycterus rosablanca | reverse complement strand
TCGATAGCTCTATATCTTATTATAAACTACAGGTAGCACATCTCGATAGCTCTATATCTTATTATAAACTATAGGTAGCACATCTTGATAGCTCTATATCTTATTATAAACTATAGGTAGCACATCTTGATAGCTCTATATCTTATTATAAACTATAGGTAGCACATCTCGATAGCTCTTTATCTTATTATAAACTATAGGTAGCACATCTCGATAGCTTTATATCTTATTATAAACTATAGGTAGCACATCTCGATAGCTTTATATCTTATTATAAACTATAGGTAGCACATCTCGATAGCTTTATATCTTATTATAAACTATAGGTAGCACATCTCAATAGCTCTATATCTTATTATAAACTATAGGTAGCACATCTCGATAGCTCTTTATCTTATTATAAACTATAGGTAGCACATCTCGATAGCTTTATATCTTATTATAAACTATAGGTAGCACATCTCGATAGCTCTATATCTTATTATAAACTATAGGTAGCACATCTCGATAGCTCTTTATCTTATTATAAACTATAGGTAGCACATCTCGATAGCTTTATATCTTATTATAAACTATAGGTAGCACATCTCAATAGCTTTATATCTTATTATAAACTATAGGTAGCACCTATAGTTTCAATGCTCTACCTTAAGTCTTTTGCACAGAACTGAATAATATGACTGAGACATAATATCATGCAAGAAAGACTAAAAATAATTAGTGTGGACACATACAGGGGTTGGACAAAATAACTGAAACACCTGGTTTTAGACCACAATAATTTATTAGTATGGTGTAGGGCCTCCTTCTGCGGCCAATACAGCGTCAATTCGTCTTGGAAATGACATATACAAGTCCTGCACAGTGGTCAGAGGGATTTTAAGCCATTCTTCTTGCAGGATAGTGGCCAGGTCACTACGTGATGCTGGTGGAGGAAAACGTTTCCTGACTCGCTTCTCCAAAACACCCCAAAGTGGCTCAATAATATTTAGATCTGGTGACTGTGCAGGCCATGGGAGATGTTCAACTTCACTTTCATGTTCATCAAACCAATCTTTCACCAGTCTTGCTGTATGTATTGGTGCATTGTCATCCTGATACACGGCACCGCCATTGGATGCACATGGTCCTCCAGAATGGTTCGGTAGTCCTTGGCAGTGACGCGCCCACCTAGCACAAGTATTGGGCCAAGGGAATGCCATGATATGGCAGCCCAAACCATCACTGATCCACCCCCATGCTTCACTCTGGGCATGCAACAGTCTGGGTGGTACGCTTCTTTGGGGCTTCTCCACACCGTAACTCTCCCGGATGTGGGGAAAACAGTAAAGGTGGATTCATCAGAGAACAATACATGCTTCACATTGTCCACACCCCAAGATTTGCGCTCCTTGCACCATTGAAACCGACGTTTGGCATTGGCACGAGTGACCAAAGGTTTGGCTATAGCAGCCCGGCCGTGTATATTGACCCTGTGGAGCTCCCGACGGACAGTTCTGGTGGAAACAGGAGAGTTGAGGTGCACATTTAATTCTGCCGTGATTTGGGCAGCCGTGGTTTTATGTTTTTTGGATACAATCCGGGTTAGCACCCGAACATCCCTTTCAGACAGCTTCCTCTTGCGTCCACAGTTAATCCTGTTGGATGTGGTTTGTCCTTCTTGGTGGTATGCTGACATTACCCTGGATACCGTGGCTCTTGATACATCACAAAGACTTGCTGTCTTGGTCACAGATGCGCCAGCAAGACGTGCACCAACAATTTGTCCTCTTTTGAACTCTGGTATGTCACCCATAATGTTGTGTGCATTGCAATATTTTGAGCAAAACTGTGCTCTTACCCTGCTAATTGAACCTTTACACTCTGCTCTTACTGGTGCAATGCGCAATTAATGAAGATTGGCCACCAGACTGGTCCAATTTAGCCATGAAACCTCCCACACTAAAATGACAGGTGTTTCAGTTATTTTGTCCAACCCCTGTATATAACTGGAGCAGCTGAAAGGAGAATTGCAACAGAAACAGGCATGAATGAATACTCCAATTTCAAGATGACAATACAAAAGTTGTTCCACAGAATGCCCTGGTCAACAACTAGTAGAATTAACTAAGGCAACTCATCCATACATCATAGGAATTGCTAGATGATTCAAACATCTATTTGCCAGTGTAACTGACATTCCAGGCCAGTAAAATATGGAACACATTGTTTTTAAACAATGTGTTTTTAAAATGCCAGTGTGTCCACCATTTGGGGTAGAGTTAAATTCCTGAAAAAGGAGTTTGGCCTCCTTTTTGGTTTTACCACCCTTCAGCTTCCATGTAACAGTTTTCCATCTACATTAACAATAAAAACATGATAAAATTACAGATCTGTATTAACAGAACATCTTGTGTATTAGCCAGTATACAAAACATTTTGTAGTGAATAATATGCAAACCCTTTATGATAAATATCTTCTAAGGTTTTGTCTCAGTGATTTATCATACCCTGTTGGATATGATCCCAGTGGGAAAATTTTAGATCACACAGATCTTATCTATAGCTACAAAAACATGGAATAAGGAACAAATAATTAGAATAGAACTAAAAAGGGAGCAGCAACAAAAATAGTTTTACATATATAAATATTGTACCTATTGATCTGTTAATTAAGCACAAAACTGAAAAATAACCAAATGTTGTCGTAAAGTTAATGTAATTAAAAATGACTGGATTACCTATATGTATGAAAAACGGATCTAAAATCACCTTACACACCTTACACATACAAAGGCATGTATAAACGTGGTTAAATTAAACGTTAACACATTCAGCAGTAATCAATCAAGTACAGCTAATTTAAGCACCTTGCATATTTTCATATAGATAAAAAAAAAAAAATCACACAATAACAGCATTACATATACTTAAACTTTTTAAGGAATTAAAAATAAACCATACAATACTAACCGCTGGAAGAAATAAGTCAGGCACAGTCAGTAGAGGATTACAGGCGTTCCCCTCAACAAGTCAAAATCCGATGTGCGCATGCTCGGTATAGAGCTAATTTCTCTCACTGGATCATGAGAAAACCTTCCGGGAACGTTACTGGAACGATACTTTATACACATAAGAAATAAAACCTTATACAAGCTTTAACTAACGTTCTCTGTTAGTTCTCATAAAACCATGAGAGAACGTTAGGTTTTATAGTTTTATAGTTGGTACTTGTAAGTAAAGGTTGATCTACACGGACCGTCTCAAGCAAAAGGCTGCTTGGTAAGTTCCTACTAAAAAACCTACTAAGAAAACCTTCCGGGAACGTTACTGGAACGTTACTTTAAACACATAAGAAAGAAAACCTTAAGGCAACTTTTAGATAACGTTCTCTGTTAGTTTTCATAAAACCATGAGAGAACGTTAGGTTTCATAGTTACCGGGAACAGCGCTGATTTTTTTTAACGAAAATAGAACGTTACCATAACGTTATGGGATGGTTCCTTATAAATAACCATAGCCAAAATCTAACGTTACGGGAACGTTCTGTGTTAGCTGGGAGTACGCTCTGTCATTCCATATTCATGACTGTAGACCATAAAATTGCATGCATATTTTAATTACCTGAGTGTAAATTAAAAGTCCAAGATTATTTGGTAAAATCCCCGAATCCCAAGGTTTGAGGGAAAATCCCGAGGAATGGCGACACTGGATACGAAGGATATTTTACTCCATCCGCTTTTAGAGAACTTGTTTGCACCTGCGCATTGACATGTTTAAACTGATCTATTTTACAAGCGCATATCACCGCACATGCGCCTCACCTGTTTGCTTGCCATCTGTCACACATCTAACGTCATTTAGCTACCAAATTTCATGACGTTTTACTTTAAAGTAACGAATTTACATGCGGCAAATGTATCGGAGTAAAAGTATACATTTTCTGTAGGAAATGTAGATTTTAAAACTCAAGCAAAGTACAGATACTCAAAAAATACTTAAGTATTGTAACGAAGTATTATTACTTACTATACACCACTGCCTATTGGCTACATCCACCCCATCTAACAACATTACGTTCTGAGAACGTTCCCCAAACGTTCCATTTTGGTTGTGGGAACGTTGCATTGGGATGTTCTCTCAACGTTATTTTGTGCAGTTTTTTTGACGTTCTCAGAACGTTTTTTTAAGTTATGAAAACGTTTATAGAACGTCACCTAAACCTCATTTGCAACAATAATGTAACATTCTAGGAACGTTGTCTTGGAATGTTTTAAGAACATTCAAAATGATGTTCTCTGAACGTTCCCATAACGTTCCATTTTGATTGTGTGAATGTTTTATTAGAACGTTCCTTCAACGGTAATCTGTCCAGTTTTCTTAATGTTCTCAGAAAGTTTTTTTAAGTTATGAAAACGTTCCCTGAGCATAATATATACATACAATATAATAAATACAAAACTCACATGAAAGTCTCTGTCCAGCTCATCACTAAAAAGTTCAGTTCTTGGTGTGACTACAAATGTATTTAACATAATAAATCAGTAAATATTAAATCACAGTATGGTTTGCTTGAATGAAAACACTATACAACACTTGCAGTATCAAGAAAATTAACTCGTGGGTGTGCTAGAAGTCAGCAGTTTCTTTTATACTGGAATGTTTGGAAAAAATAATTGATACATACTAGGGGTGTGTTCGAAAACCCAGGAAGCTCACTAGTAAAGTATCTCAAAATTTTAACTGTATTTTGACACAAGAACGAGTATTTTCTCACACAAAAATAAAACTATATGGCAGACGGTGTGGAGAAACAAACAGTTATTTTCAAACGTATTTTAGTAAAAAAAAACTTAAAAGAACGTTCATATAACGTTACACCGAACATTTCTGACTAACATTGTTATGTAACGTTTATACTGACGTTATTGTGAGAATGATTGCTCATAACAACTTTTACTTAAAGTTCCCTGTTAGCTGGGACCGCACACCACACTTCATGAACTGAAAAGAGGCTGTACAGCCATTTGCAGTTTAGTTTTAAAGTTTCATGTTTAGTGCTTAATTCCCTGGGTGAGAGAAATAAACGACCCAACATACTTTACTCCATCACAAAGTGACTGATCTGTTATGAATTTGGTTTTCTTGGTAATTTACTCTTAAAAATGCCAGTAGTGCTCTGTAACTGATTATTAGCTATTAATTATATAATTAATCAATCACTTTAATTAATTAAAGTTGCCTAGTGGCTTGCACTATAGTGTGGGTACACAAATAACCAATTCTTATATTCTTATACCAATATTTAACCAATTCACAAAAATAATTAATTGTAAATTTAATATAATAATAGTAGTAGTACTTGTGCAACTCTGCAATCCTATTGATTGCAATTTAAAATGTCCTGATTTTTGCAGAAGTATACAATTTCTTTTGTAATTATATACATTACAGTATTTATTACTGTACTCGCACTGTAGAATGTTTATAGCATAGTTACCCAACACACTGGGTAACTACTACAACCTTTATTACAGTTTCAAGAACTTGTTAACAGTCAATTCCTTGCATTGTATATGGTCACAACTGTAAGTTGCTAAAGAGGCACATAGTTTGTTTTCTGTAGCAGTTTGCTTCCCGTTTCCTGTATTTTCGTGTAGAAAAATATAACACATGAAATTTGATCGGTTGTGTCCAAACTTAACCACTTTTGTGTTTATTACATTAAACACTACTAGAACATATACAAAAAAGCCTTGTGGTAACATAAGTCTCAACTGATACTAAATCCCTTCTAAGCAATGACTGCATCAAGCTTGTTACCCACTAATCACAGCAAAACCTCAGACATGTCTAAAACCAAGTGCAAAGCGTGCACACACCCATGCTAAAAGCATATTACCTTTATATTTTAATGAAATACTATACAATGGACATACATAGATGTTTGTATGTATGTATTACTGTAAGGCAGGAAAGCTTTTTTGTCAGCCATTGCTTAATATTAAACTTAATATTAGAACCCATTAATATTAAATGTCCAAACTTAAGTACAGTGTAAGATATTGGCATAAGGTAAACTAATCTACATATGTAAGGAACCCTTTGATTAAATGTAATCATGGTTTAGGCTAAATGCTCATTAAACTGTAAAACAGAGAAATTATTCATGTTCTGGCTTTTGCTTGAATGCTGTAAACGTCTTCGTTCAATTTTTCAGATCCCAAGAGCATCTTCTGTAACCTGACAGCCGAGGAGAGAATTTCCTGCCTGTACACACTCTGCCAGAGTGACCACTGTAACACACACACACACTTATTGCTGTGTTTAGTTAACTTTTATTGTATTTAAGCAATAACTCCGGGTTAAAGTGCAGAGTTTACCTTTCTGAGTTTGGATCCATGCCACTGCTTTCATGGCCACAAACTGCCACTCAACCTGTGCATCCATCTGAAAACCATGTAACCAGATCAGAGCTAGCAGTGTAGCCCAGACCCCTGGATCCACCTGCACATACAGCCATGTATGAAGACAATTTGAATACATGCATACTTTAAATTAAAAGCTGATAAATCAATAATTAATCAATAATAACCTGTAAAAGAACCTGTGATTTGTTAATTTTCTTGAACCTTGTAGACTTTTTAAGTCACTCTGTTTTGAAACATTCCTTAATAATTACTGACTGATTATCATTAGATAATTTATGGTCTAATTGTTTCCCGTATAGTGCTGCATTTAAATGAACACTGCAAAGGTATTGTAATAACACAGAATACTATAATAATGTGTGTAATTATAGTCTTTAGTAGGTTTGCTAGCCTTTATATTATTTTTAATTTGTGTTTTCAAAATTTCAATACAAGTGTTGAATATAAAATTCACAAACAAAATCTGAAAGTAATCAATAATATACTTCCTATACAGCTTACATTAATCAGTACTGTTATACTGACAGTGCTACAAACCTGGGCAGGAATCTGCTTGACCAGCTCTTCCTCTGTTTTTCCAAACACCTCTGCCAAAGTGGAACCCATTTCCCAGCAGCCCAAAGCCTTCTGAAGGGAGATGAGCTGAAGCAAAGGGTCCTTAGGAGTTTCTACACACACATTTTCTAAGATTAAAAAGGACCAATAAACTTAAAAAAGTCAAGCACATATATTTTTTGTGTCAGTAGTAGATGGTGGTCGTTACCTGGATCCATGCCACTATCAGCACATTCTGAAAAACAAATATAGTATTAAGTATTAGGGTCAATATAAACCCCAATTCTGAAAGAGCTGGAAAATTATAAAGTGCAATAAAAAGAAACTGTGATTTGATTATTTATTTTACCTTTATTTAACCTACAAACAAAAGTACAAAAAAATGACATTTAATGTCTGACCAAGTAATTGTACTTTGTAAACATAATTTACAGAATTTAAATTTAAAAACCAATTTACAGAAAAGAACCCTGTGATATGATAATTCTTGAACTGACAAAAATGTAATAATGGAATGACTAAACCAAGCTTTATTGTTATTATTATTATTTTAATTATTAAGCATTATATTTTTATATTTAATAATAATCATTTTGAAGCTTTTGTGTACAGTAACGTACATGGCATAAAAGGAGGCATCTGTTCAAACACACTTGTCCCCAACGCAAGACAAAAGGAGTCTAAGCTTCTCTGCACTCCACAGAGTGGTTCCTTTAAGGATGCTCCTGTATTAGACTGTATCTGTCCCTCAATTCTTTACAATCTTACTGTCCCTGCCACTGAGGAGCATCCCAACAGCATGATGTTGAAACCACTATGATTTACATTAGGAAATTGTATTAGCATGGTGATGTACAGTACCTGTTTATGCTTACAGTTTTACCTAAAAATAATTATGTTCTTGTCTTATCTTATCACTAAAGTCAAATTATTTTGAATTCTAGCCTTTTAAAATAAGTAATTAATAAACAACTACTGGAAATAAAGTTTTTAAGTATGTATTTATTTTGAGTGGTTGTAATTAAATTTCAGTAATTTCAGACTTGCTTTTTCAGACTACTATAATTGCATGAAACTGATCCACATAATGGGTGTTCACATGTAACCGAAGAACAGTACTTATAATTTGGTGTCACCAGTGCAAAGATATTTTACTTTTTTTAATAATTGAGACATTTCCCCTACAATACTTTGAAGTGATTTTATTTTATTTTTTTAAAATAGCTTACTCTCCAGAAGCTTTTACAAGATACATGAGTGATTGTCAATAAGAAGTGAAACACAACACAATTTATTAATTTACACGAACAATTTACAGCCTTAACTGTCCTGCTGAATCACATGCAAGAACAAACAAGTAAGCCAGTATCATTAAAAAGAAGTGGGGTTAAAAAGATGGGGTAAGGAGCAAGGATAAAATGATATTCAGGCAATTCAGCCTGAGAATAATATAAAGAATTAAAATAAAGAACTTCAATAAGAGTGCACTTTAAGGTGCACTTTATGATATGTGGTACATTGCAGCATAAACCAGCATAATTTTTTACTCACTTTTATTTTTATTTAGTCTTGTTTTGTTTTTTTCTATTACACCATGGTTATTTTTTCTATAGCATTTTTAATACAGTGCCAGTTTTTTCCTTCAACAATAAAATAGTAATAAATGGATGAAATCTGGGGACAAAACTCCACAGAATTGTATAGTGGGTATGTGTAAATGGCTACAGCAAGTAAATTATTATTAAGCAGGGAATTATAGGCATCAGTATTAAATATTTTTATTTTGAATAATAAGTATTAGAAACTTCTGTGTACAGTAACTAACCTGACATCCCAAATAATCCACTCTGAGGTTGTACTGCTACAAAACAAAAACAAAACACTTCAAGTAAGCCACTGTGCTCTGGATCAACAAAACTTAAAGAAAAGAACACAACAAAATGAAGACATAGAAAAGAAAGAATAGTTAGCTGTAAAGAGGAAAGTTGTTATTTGACCTTTGAAGGAAAAGGAGGAACAGTCACAAAGAGTGAGAAAGATGTGCCACCCATGGATGCAAGCAGTGATGGCATAGTTACCTTTAAAAAGTAACTTAGTTACTTTATTGATTACTTGATTTTAAAAGTAACTTAGTTACTTTATTGATTACTTGATTTTAAAAGTAACTAAGTTAGATTACAAGTTACTTTATTAGTTACATTCAGCAGCTGCCGTAATGCAACTGGAGCTGCGTAGGCGATTGAAGCGGAATAAGAAACAAGAAAGACGCGGAAAACTAAGTCCTCTGTTCACAAGTGTAAGTAAGATAAATAAAATAAAATTTTTAAAGACAAATAAATAACAAAAAGACAATAAATATCAAAAATTTTGGCGAGTGGGGTTTGTAATGAGTCTGTAACTATGGTGATATTACGTCATCACTCAGGTGACAAAAGCAGGGCGTGTCTCTACCTGGGATAAAAACCCTCAGAGGGGACATTTTCACTCTTTCTCTCTCTCGTCAACCTCTCTGTCTCTGTTAAAAGCAATCTTTGTCTGCACAAGGGTCCTGTGCATCAGGACTAAAACTCCACAACTATCAAACACATTTCTCTTACGTCTGGACTACAGGTCCTTCTCAAAAAATTAGCATATTGTGATAAAGTTCATTATTTTCCATAATGTAATGATAAAAATTAAACTTTCATATATTTTAGATTCATTGCACACCAACTGAAATATTTCAGGTCTTTTATTGTTTTAATACTGATGATTTTGGCATACAGCTCATGAAAACCCAAAATTCCTATCTCAAAAAATTAGCATATTTCATCCGACCAATAAAAGAAAAGTGTTTTTAATACAAAAAAAGTCAACCTTCAAATAATTATGTTCAGTTATGCACTCAATACTTGGTCGGGAATCCTTTTGCAGAAATGACTGCTTCAATGCGGCGTGGCATGGAGGCAATCAGCCTGTGGCACTGCTGAGGTGTTATGGAGGCCCAGGATGCTTCGATAGCGGCCTTAAGCTCATCCAGAGTGTTGGGTCTTGTGTCTCTCAACTTTCTCTTCACAATATCCCACAGATTCTCTATGGGGTTCAGGTCAGGAGAGTTGGCAGGCCAATTGAGCACAGTAATACCATGGTCAGTAAACCATTCACCAGTGGTTTTGGCACTGTGAGCAGGTGCCAGGTCGTGCTGAAAAATGAAATCTTCATCTCCATAAAGCTTTTCAGCAGATGGAAGCATGAAGTGCTCCAAAATCTCCTGATAGCTAGCTGCATTGACCCTGCCCTTGATAAAACACAGTGGACCAACACCAGCAGCTGACATGGCACCCCAGACCATCACTGACTGTGGGTACTTGACACTGGACTTCAGGCATTTTGGCATTTCCTTCTCCCCAGTCTTCCTCCAGACTCTGGCACCTTGATTTCCGAAAACAGTACTTTGGACCACTGAGCAACAGTCCAGTGCTGCTTCTCTGTAGCCCAGGTCAGGCGCTTCTGCCGCTGTTTCTGGTTCAAAAGTGGCTTGACCTGGGGAATGCGGCACCTGTAGCCCATTTCCTGCACACGCCTGTGCACGGTGGCTCTGGATGTTTCTACTCCAGACTCAGTCCACTGCTTCCGCAGGTCCCCCAAGGTCTGGAATCGGCCCTTCTCCACAATCTTCCTCAGGGTCCGGTCACCTCTTCTCGTTGTGCAGCGTTTTCTGCCATACTTTTTCCTTCCCACAGACTTCCCACTGAGGTGCCTTGATACAGCACTCTGGGAACAGCCTATTCGTTCAGAAATTTCTTTCTGTGTCTTACCCTCTTGCTTGAGGGTGTCAATGATGGCCTTCTGGACAGCAGTCAGGTCGGCAGTCTTACCCATGATTGCAGTTTTGAGTAATGAACCAGGCTGGGAGTTTTTAAAAGCCTCAGGAATCTTTTGCAGGTGTTTAGAGTTAATTCGTTGATTCAGATGATTAGGTTAATAGCTCGTTTAGAGAACCTTTTCATGATATGCTAATTTTTTGAGATAGGAATTTTGGGTTTTCATGAGCTGTATGCCAAAATCATCAGTATTAAAACAATAAAAGACCTGAAATATTTCAGTTGGTGTGCAATGAATCTAAAATATATGAAAGTTTAATTTTTATCATTACATTATGGAAAATAATGAACTTTATCACAATATGCTAATTTTTTGAGAAGGACCTGTATATCTGTTTTTTTGTTTGTTTGTTTTTTTTGCAAATTGACTCAACCAGCACCAATCAATTGAAAATGAAGCATGTAGCAGCTGGACCCTTCTACGCATCAAAACATTTAATTTTGCTTTCATTTTTTCCCAATGAGAATCAACAGAATTCTGCAGAGGCTGATCATTTCTTGTATTGCAATCCACGTTGGAACTTCATGATGTGGGTATGCACATCTCTTTGGTCATCACGCCTCTGACCACATGGGTCAACAGCTGGAAAGGTTCCTTGTAGTAAGACTGAGAATCTGGGCATAACTGCCTTTTATAGCTAGCATTAAAATGATAATAAGTGTGTAGTTATTAAAGTTAGTGCTGTAGGCACAGCTTTAATCTTCTTTCCTTCTTTGTATCCAATCCTTTAGCATGCAATCTAACAATATTGTGGCGCCGGCGAGCAGGAAGGCGAGCGTCGGGGCCTCGAGTGAGCTGCCCTTGGCAGTTCTCTCAGTGGTTTAGGACGTACACTCATTCATACACACATACATTCATACAACAGACATACATATAAGCTACCTATCCAGCTCTCACCGCAGCCACCCAGTCTCCCACACTGGGATACACGCTGACGGTAAGCCTGGATACCACGGCCGCAAGGCTTTCTGGGTATAGCACTTGCCGGCTCCTCCCACTGACGCTACAATATTATTATTATTTTTTTCTATTTTATTTATGCATTTTCTCCCGTTTTCTCCCAATTTAGCGTAGTCAATTTGTCTTTCGCTGCTGGGGATCCCTGATTGCAGTTGAGGTGGGTATATTGCTGCTCACGCCTCCTCCGACCCGCGTGCAGCCCTTAGCGGAACCCTTTTTCACCCATGCACTCTATCTGCCAATCAGGGTCCTTACACAGCATTTGAAGACCCCACCCACATAATCCAGTCATCCAGCACTAGCAGAAACAGTGTCAGAATCAGTGTCTGCTGCAGGCACTGCCAATTATGCCTACTAGATGGCGCCCCAGTCGACCGGTGACAATGCCGAGCTTCGAACCGAGTTCAGAATTTCGGCGCTGGTGTACTAGCGGAATATCCACCTGGGAACCCAATATTATTTACTGTTGATCTACAGCTAAAGTCCACTACAAGTCCACTAACTTTTTTTGCATTTTCATACTCTCAACTTTTTTTCCAGTTTGGGGTTATAATTAATAGTGATACAACTGTTGTTGATTTCTTTTCTAACAATAAAGCTTTATAATGAACATGGGTGTTAAAAATTAAACTGTCCCAACATGTACAATACATTTTTAGAAACTTGAGAGGGTTCAACTTACCGGCCATATCAAACATCATCTCTGAAAATGACAAACAGGAAACTTCATTATATACTGGTGCTGGTCATAAAATTAGAATATCATGAAAAAGTTGATTTATTTCAGTAATTCCATTTAAAAAGTGAAACTTGTATATTATATTTATTCATTACACACATACTGATATATTTCAAATGTTTATTTCTTTTAATGTTGATGATTATAACTGACAACTAATGAAAACCCCAAATTCAGTATCTCAGAAAATGAGAATATTGTGACAAGGTACAATATTGAGACACCTGGTGCCACACTCTAATCAGCTAATTAACTCAAAACACCTGCAAAGCCCTTTAAATGGTCTCTCAGTCTAGTTCTGTAGGCTACACAATCATGGGGAAGACTGCTGACTTGACAGTTGTCCAAAAGATGACCATTAACACCTTGCACAAGGAGGGCAACACACAAAAGGTCATTGCTAAAGAGGCTGGCTGTTCACAGAGCTCTGTGTCCAAGCACATTAATAGAGAGGCAAAGTGAAGGAAAAGATGTGGTAGAAAAAAAGTGTACAATCAATAGGGATAACCGCACCCTGGAGAGGATTGTGAAACAAAACCCATTCAAAAATGTGGGGGAGATTCACAAAGAGTGGACTGCAGCTGGAGTCAGTGCTTTAAGAACCACCACGCACAGACGTACGCAAGACATGGGTTTCAGCTGTCGCATTCCTTGTGTCAAGCCACTCTTGAACAAGAGACAGCGTCAGAAGCGTCTCGCCTGGGCTAAAGACAAAAAGGACTGCTGAGTGGTCCAAAGTTATGTTCTCTGATGAAAGTAAATTTTGCATTACCTTTGGAAATCAAGGTCCCAGAGTCTGGAGGAAGAGAGGAGAGGCACAGAATCCACGTTGCTTGAGGTCCAGTGTAAAGTTTCCACAGTCAGTGATGGTTTGGAGTGCCATGTCATCTGCTGGTGTTGGTCTACTGTGTTTTCTGAGGTCCAGGGTCAACGAAGCCATCTACCAGGAAGTTTTAGAGCACTTCATGCTTCCTGCTGCTGACCAACTTTATGGAGATGCAGATTTCATTTTCCAACAGGACTTGGCACCTGCACACGGTGCCAAAGCTACCAGTACCTGGTTTAAGGACCATGGTATCCCTGTTCTTAATTGGCCAGCAAACTCGCCTGACCTTAACCCCATAGAAAATCTTTGTGGTATTGTGAAGAGGAAGATGCGATACACCAGACCCAACAATTCAGAAGAGCTGAAGGCCACTATCAGAGCAACCTGGACTCTCATAACACCTGAGCAGTGCCACAGACTGATGGACTCCATGCCACGCCGCATTGCTGCAGTAATCCAGGCAAAAGGAGCCCCAACTAAGTATTGAGTGCTGTACATGCTCATACTTTTCATGTTCATACTTTTCAGTTGGCCAACATTTCTAAAAATCCTTTTTTTGTATTGGTCTTAAGTAATATTCTAATTTTCTGAGATACTGAATTTGGGGTTTTCATTAGTTGTCAGTTATAATCATCAACATTAAAAGAAATAAACATTTGAAATATATCAGTCTGTGTGTAATGAATGAATATAATAAACAAGTTTCACTTTTTGAATGGAATTACTGAAATAAATATATATATAAAACAGATACAAAACATTTTTAGAAACCTAAGAACATTAAACTTACTGGGCTTTGGTGCACCACCACCCCTCACTGAAAATGACAAAAACAGTAAACTACATTAAGCATATGCATTCTACTTGATGCCCTACCTAATTCACAGCCATGAAAATCGCGTCACGGACTGTGTATCACACCAAGCCTCTGTGTGCTCTGGTGCTTTGATGTGCCACGCTCCATGAGCACACTCTGTGTCCTGCCACGCCCTAGTTTATGATTGGTTCCCCAGGACTAATTGGCTCCAGCTGCCCTCTACTGTATTTAAGAGGTGCACTGGAGCACAAGGTTGGGAACTGTTTTGTCCTTCAGGCCAGGTTATTTTGTCTCTCATGCCATGTTTATTTGTCTTTTCAAGCCATGTTTCCTTGTGCCATGTTCCTTGCTGCATGTTTTAAGGTATGTTGTGATTCTGTTCATGTTTAGTTAATCTAAGTTTGCCATGTTTGCTTTTGTTTAGCCATGTTTTCCTTAGTTAGCCAGTTTGTCATTATTTAGCTGTGTTTGGTTTAGTTTAGCCCTGCTTTGTTGGTCTTGTCTTTTGTTATTAATAAATATATAGTTTTTGTTTACATCTCTGCGTGTGTGTCCGCCCTCGTTGTCTCGCCTAACCCCCCGTTCGTGACATAACAGTTCCCCTCCTAAAGGACACAGCAAGATGTTTTTTGTTCATAGTTTCCCTGAATTTGGCTCAATGAGGTTTCCTCAAACCTTACCATTAAGTAGGCCAGCTCCCTATGATGGAAGCGACCCTTGGGTCGAGGGCTTCCTTCTTCAGAGCCAGCTCTACCTGCAGAACCTTCTCGACCCTCAGCCTACTGAAACACAGAAAGTGTTGTTCATGATGTCTCGGCTGAGGGGTGCTGCTCGAGAATGGGCTAGGCAGCTCTGGTCTGAGAAGGGAGTTGAGCTGAACTCAGTTAAGGTATTCGAGGGCCTCATGAGAGCAAAATTTACAGGAGGGAACCCCTATGATTTTAGTATAGGGAAGTTCGCAAAACCTCCTGATGCTACACGTAGCAAAGTGCCCACTGCAGCTTATACCCGGCATCCAGTGCCTACTGGGGATGTAAAATTTTCCCCAGTGCCCACTGCTGATGTGGTCCGGGTGCCAGTGCCCGCTACTAATGCTCGTAACCGTCCCACATCCATGTTAGGATCCAGTCAGGATCGTTTATTTAGTCCTGCTCCTTGTAATGACCCCAAAGGCTCCAGGGGTCCTTCTGTTTGTTTGCCGGCTCCAGTTCTAGGTACTCAAGTTCGGGTGAGTCCTCTGCCGGTTCCGTCTGTCTCCTTGACTCATAGTCAGTCTAAGTCTTTGTCTAGGAAAGTTTATGACTGTATCCTGCCAGTTCGGGTAGCTTCATGTTCGCCAGTGTCGAGTTCAGTTCAGGTTTAGGTCAGTCAGCCGGTCATGTCTTGTCCGTCTGTCCAAGTCCGTCCTGTCTCTAAGTCAGGTTCTATGAGTTCTAGTTTGTCTAGTCCGGTTCCGTGTTCAACTGTCTCTCTCGGCCGTGGGTGTCAGTCAGCAGGTCAGTGTTTCAGAGATGGTCTGTCTGTACTTTCGGGACATCCTGCCGCCCAGGCAGAGTCGAACAGTTCCAAGTCCTCTCCAGTTTTGTTTCCTGCTAAAGTTCCAAGCTTTATGTTCCAGTCTGCAGAGTTCAAGCCACAGTCTACTACAGACAATTCTCCTTCAGCTCTGCTGCTGCCGCCACCAGGTTCCAAGCAGCTGATTCACGAAGCCTCTTCAGGTTTCAAGCAGCTGATTCAAGACGTCCCTCCAGGGTCCAAACAGCTGACTTCTGACGCATATCCAGGTTCCAAGCAGCTGATTCAAGATGAATCTTCAGGTTCCAAGCAACTGATTCAAGATGAATCTTCAGGTTCCAAGCATCTGATTCAAGAAACCTCACCAGGTTCCAAGCAGGTGATTCAAGAAACCTCCCAGGTTCCAAGACGCTGATTCAAGATGAATCTTCAGGTTCCGAGCAGCTGATTCATGACGTCCCTCCAGAGTTCAAGCAGCTGATTCATGATGTCCCTCCAGGGTTCAAGCAGCTGATTCAGGACGTCCCTCCAGGGTTCAAGCAGCTCATTTCGGACGCCTATCCAGGGTCCTCGCAGCTGAGTGATGTTTCTCCAGTGTTTTCGCAGTTGACTTCAGACGCCTCTCCAGGGTCCTTGCAGCTGAGTGATGTTTCTCCAGTGTTTTCGCAGTTGACTTCGGACGCCTCTCCAGGGTCCTCACAGCTGTTTCAAGGAGTTTCTCAAGGATTTTCGCAGCTGACTTCGGACGCCTCTCCAGGGTCCTCGCAGCTGATTCAAGGAGTTTCTCAAGGGTCCTCGCAGCTGACTCCGGACGCCTCTTCGCCAGGGTCCTCGCAGCTGACTCCGGACGCCTCTTCGCCAGGGTCCTCGCAGCTGACTCCGGACGCCTCTTCGCAAGGCTCCACGCAGCAGACTCCCGAAGCCTCTTCGCCAGGCTCCACGCAGCTGTCTCCTGAAGCCACTTCGCCAGGCTCCACGCAGCTGACTCCCGAAGCCTCTTCGCCAGGCTCCACGCAGCTGATTCCCGAAGCCTCTTCGCCAGGCTCCACGCAGCTGACTCCCGAAGTCTCTTCGCCAGGCTCCACACAGCTGGTTTTAGTTCTCAAGTCGGCGCCCCCCGATGACGCTTCTGTTTTCATGTTGGCGCTCCCTGACGGCACTTCAGATTTCAAGTTGATGCCCCCCGATGGCGCTTCTGTTAAGTCAGCACCCCCAGAGGTTGCTTCTGAACTATTGTTGGCTGATTTTCTGTTAGGAACCTGTGTTACAGCACTTATGTCATGTCTGCCTCAAAATATATTGAAGGACTTTAAATATGCCCCGCAGGGCCCAGGACCTCCTAGTTTTTTTTGTGTGTGTGTTAGGCACTCCAGGAGGAGTGCCTTTAGGGGGGGGGTTATGTCACACCAAGCCTCTGTGTGCTCTGGTGCTTTGATGTGCCACGCCCCCCTCTCCATGAGCACACTCTGTCTCCTGCCACGCCCTAGTTTATGATTGGTTCCCCAGGACTAATTGGCTCCAGCTGCCCTCTATTTAAGAGGTGCACTGGAGCACAAGGTTGGGAACTGTTTTGTCCTTCAGGCCAGGTTATTTTGTCTCTCATGCCATGTTTATTTGTCTTTTCAAGCCATGTTTCCTTGTGCCATGTTTCCTTGTGCCATGTTCCTTGCTGCATGTTTTAAGGTATGTTGTGATTCTGTTCATGTTTAGTTAATCTAAGTTTGCCATGTTTGCTTTTGTTTAGCCATGTTTTCCTTAGTTAGCCAGTTTGTCATTATTTAGCTGTGTTTGGTTTAGTTTAGCCCTGCTTTGTTGGTCTTTTTTGTTATTAATAAATATATAGTTTTTGTTTACATCTCTGCGTGTGTGTTCGCCCTCGTTGTCTCGCCTAACCCCCCGTTCGTGACACTGTGAAATGGGTCTTCTCCCGTGTAATGTGCAATTTGCTGTGAAATTCAAACCTCAAGGTTTTAGTTTAGCAATTTAAAGTTTTTATTTGCGTAGCCTTCATTTTTCAGCAATTCAGTTTGCAATCTACAGCAAGTTAATTATTATTAAGCAGGTAATTATAAGCATCAGTATTAAATATCATTTTTATGTTGAATAATAAGTATTAGAACCTTCCGTGTACAGTAACTAACCTGACCTCACAAATTTGGATTGTGCTGCTACAAAACAAACAAAAAAAAAGAACAATTTATTTACAGTGTGCTCTGGATCATCCTGCAAACCAGCCTAAATGATTTTGCCATATCAAAGCATATCAAAATATTTTTGTGCAAGTAGGAGCTGACAAACCATTGCAATGCCCAAATAACTGCAAAGCTTAAACTTACACACCAGAAAAATGGCAACAAACCGTATTAAATAGTTTTGTGTTGTAAAACAATTTTTTTGGTGTGAAATGACCCTTTTCCCATGTAATATGTAATTTGTTGTGAAATTCAAACCTCAAGGTTTGTGTTTAGCAATTTAACGTTTTCATTTGTGTAGCCTTCATTTTGCAGCAATTCAGTTTGCAATCGGTTAGTCAAAATGAAGTCTAAAGCAGCTAAAAACACGACTCGGGTAACTAAGTTTTGAAAACTCCCAACCGATTCTGTGGTCGCAGAGTGGGGGCCTTAAAACACGGACGAGAATTTTCGTCTTTGAGGTGGAGCCTCAAATCGTGGCTGGATGTTTTAGGTTAACATTTAACCGTTAAGGTAAGCTGTGCTTTGTACTGTAGCTTCCATTTATTCTATCATTCAGTTTATGAGTGTTATTTAATAACTGCTGTGAAATGTGGCACTTTTCTCAAAAAATCTGTCAAGACTGTAAAACACTTTTTCCTGTGAATTTAAGAAGACCGTATTTATAATGAATACTGAAATATAAATGTATTTTTAAATATAATGCAAATGTAAGAAATGACCAGTGTAGAGGAGTGTAAGAACTAAATTAGAATTCATGAATTGTGTTTTTATTGGTGCACTGGTTTTAGAACTAAAAACTTTAGTAACTTGGAGGTAAAGTAACAAGAAGTAATATTAGGTTTGGTTAACATTTCATTTGTTAATAAACATTCATTCCTGCATTTCAGGTCTACAACACATTCCAAAAAAAAGTTGGACAGTAAAGCATTTACCACTTTGTAATGTTACCATTCCTTTTCACCACACTTAAAAGACGTTTTGGCACCGAGGATACCAAGTGATTTAGTGTTTCAGCTTTTATTTTGTCTCATTCTTCCTGCAAACACGTCTTAAGATGTGCAACAGTACGGGGTCGTCGTTGTCAAAATTCTCCACACATTCTCTATTGGGGACAGGTCAGGACTGCAGGCAGGCCAGTCCAGTACCCGTACCCTCTTCTTCCACAACCATGCCTTTGTAATGTGTGCAGCATGTGGTTTTGCATTGTCTTGTTGAAAAATGCATGAACGTCCCTGGAAAAGATGACGTCTTGAAGGCAGCATATGTTGCTCTAACATCTCAATGTACTTTTCTGCATTAATGCTGCCATCACAGAAGTGTAAATGACCTTTGCCAAGGGCACTGACACAACCCCATACCATGACAGACCCTGGATTTTGGACTTGTTGCTGATAACAGTCTGGATGGTCCTTTTCGTCTTTGGTCCGGAGCACACAACATCTATTTTTGTCCAAAAAAGACCTGGAATGTTGACCACAATACACGTTTCATGTGATGGTCCATCCTAGATGCCTCCGAGCCCAGAGAAGTCAGTCACTTCTGGACATGGTTAACATAAGGCTTCTTTTTTGCACAGTAAAGTTTGAAGTGGTATTTGTGCATGTAACTCCATATTGTAGTGCCTGACAAAGGTTTGCTGAAGTAATCCCTCACCCATGTGGTTATATCAGCTATTGTTGAGTGGCGGTTCTTGATGCAGTGCTGTCTGAGGGATCAAAGATCACAGGCATTCAGCTTAAGCTTGCACCCTTGGCCTTTATGCACCAAAATTCCTCCTGATTCCTTAAATGGTTTTAAATAGGCAAATACCTTCCAATCTTTCTTTGACGTACATTGTTTTTAAACATTTCAATCATTTTCTCACACATTTGTTGACAAACTGGAGATCCTCTGATCATCTTTGCTTATCAAAGACTCAGCATTACCTGGATGCTGCTTTTGTACCAAACCATGATTACAATCACCTGTTGACATCACCTGTTTGGAATAACATCATTATTTAGTTTTTCCACCTCATTACTAGCCTTAAACTGCCCCGTCCCAACTTTATTTGGAATGTGTTGCAGGCCTAAAATGAAAGAATTGAGGTATATCAAGAAATGAAATGAAGTTGAGGAGGAAAAAACATGAAGCATCTTGGGTTCAAACTGTCTGCAATCAAATACAAGTCAAAGTAAATGTAAGGAACACTGTGTTTTTATTTGCATTTTCCATGCTGTCCCAACTTTTTCTGATTTGGGGTTGTGATTTAATTACAATTTTTAAAATTTATAAATTGTTATAATTAATAGTGATACAGTTATTGTTGGTTGCTTTACTAATAATAAAGATTGATAATGAATATTATATGAAAATTACTCATGAAACTTAGGAGGATTTAATTTACTGGGCACTAGTGCACTACCATTCCTCATTACTGAAAATAAAAAAAATAAAAAATAAAAAAATAAAACAGGAAAGTACATTATTTATATGCTTTAAAATTAAGCCCCTACCTAATTCATGGGCGTAAAAATGGCTGGATGTTTTAGGTTAACATTTAACCGTTAAGGTAAGCTGTGCTTTGTACTGTAGCTTCCATTTATTCTATCATTCAGTTTATGAGTGTTATTTAATAACTGCAGTGAAATGTGGCACTTTTCTCTAAATGGAAGTAATATTACATCCCCAAATCAGTTGGGACAGTATGTATCCTCAGTGCCAAAACGTCTTTTAAGTGTGGTGAAAAGGAATGGTAACATTACAAAGTGGTAAATGCTTTACTGTCCCAACTTTTTTTGGAATGTGTTGCAGGCCTGAAATGCAGGAATGGATGTTTATTAATAAAGGAAATGAAGTTAAGCAGATAAAGCATGAAACATCTCAGGTTCATCCTGTCTGCAATCAAATAAAAATCAAAGTAAATGTAAGAAACTCTGTGTTTTTTTAACAGAAACCTTTTCTGATTTGGGGTTGTAGATTTGGTTCATTTAATTTGGTAAAATAATTCAATTACGATATTTAAAAATCATTTATTAAAATGTATTCACTCACTTTTGTTTTACTACACTAATGAGCCAAACAGTAGAACCACTATCCACCCAAATTGTGCATGGCAATGCCTATTTTGTAACATGCATGTGACAGTCTGGGGTAGGGGTGGGTATATAAAATAGATTTTTCGATTCGAATCGATCTTTATTTGAACGATCCGATATCGATTCATATAAACGCGAGATCGATCTTTTAAATACGCCCCTTTTTACGGTGCTCACGGAAATCTGTTACCCCCTTTAATTTCGCGTGACCAGCCAGTGTTTTTTCATGCAACGAGATCTGACCTGCACATCAGTTTAGCATGGCAGAAGCTCAAGTTATGACCACTACACAACTTTTTGCACTGATTTTCGCTCGGCGACGGTTCGGTGCTGGATTCGGTGCTGGATTCGGGAGGAACTCTGTGTTCGCTCTGCGATCAAAACTCGGCTCTCAATCAATGTGAGAAACAGCGAGGGGAAACACAGGGGAGAGGTTGTAAACAGGTGGTGGAGCGCAATATAGTTTCTATCAGAATACATCAGCACACACGAGTTTTACAGTATTTCTGACCTTATAGTTCTCTACAAAACAAAATATTTATTAACCTCCAACTCCCTACAGAACAAGCCATGCTGCTCGTGTTGCCAAATCCACTCAGATTCATTTATTTCATCAGTGCACAAACTTTGATCGCTCGCTACTTGTTGATGTGCTTGTTTGGACGTGGTATCATTAAACCTTTCATCACTTCTCACGTGTGTTTTCGTGACAAAACGTAGTTTTGGAGACCAGAGAAGCTCGCCTGTGATTCCCCCTGGTGATGGATGGTGTAGTGTAAAATCCCCCATCGCCGATCAGTCGTGTAGTGTGAACATTACAGCGACCAGGTGTTAATCAGTGTCGTGTAGTGTAAACTTGGCATAAGCTGTTCAACAGCCAGGTGTATGTTTACATTACATTTACAATGCTGTAGCGTGTCAGACATATAAAATAATAATAAAAAATGAATGTTACTGTTTTCTGTTTTGAATTAATTATTTATGTAAACAAAATACACAAATATTTTTAATAATGAGTGTTGTTTGTACAATTATCACATTCATTCTCTGAACATTTGTATTTAAACAAAACCTGTTAATGTAACTCAAATATGCCTAAATGTGTTAAATCGAAATTGAATCGAAAATCGAATAGAATCGAATCGGGACCTTGTGAATCGGAATCGAATCGATCCAGGAAATTAGTGGCGATACCCAGCCCTAGTCTGGGGTATGTTAAATATTGAACTGATGGTAGTTACTTGTGATACATATGTTGATTGTAAAGGCAACTGTGGGTAAAACTGAATTTTTATACTGAAGGTGAAATGAATGTTTCACAACACAGTGCATCATACTGTCTCAACTTTTTTTCTGATTTGGGGTTATAATTAATAGTGATACAGTTATTGTTGGTTGCTTTACTAATAATAAAGATTGATATTGAATGTGGATGTTGAAATTAAACTCTGCTAACAGATACAAAACATTTTAAGAAACACAGGAGGATTCAACTTACAGAGCATTGGTGCAGCCATACCACACATCTCTGAAAATGATACAAACAGGAAATTACATTATTTATATGTAACAACTGTACAACATTTTTGGAAACTTAGAAAGATTTAACTTACTGGGCATTGGTGCGCTACACGGCATCATCACTGAAAATGACAAAAACAGGAAACTACATTATTTATATGTTTTAAAATAAATGCCCTACCTAATTTTACTACCTAATTCAAGTGCATAAAAATCATTTAAAAATTTCATGAATTGTGATATGAGGCTTTTCCCATGTAATATGCAATTTGCTGTGAAATTCTAACTCTAAGGTTTGTGTTTAGCGATTTAACATTTGTCATTTGTGTTGCGTTCAAGTGCCTCAAGTTTACTGGTTAATTTGCATTATAAGGCAGTTCAGCAATCCTACAGCAATTTAGTTAGCAATCGCTTAGTCAAAATTTCCAAGAGGTCGAAGTCTAAAGCAGCTAAAAACACGACTCAGATAACTAAGTTTGGAAAACTCCCAACCAGTTGACACAGAGGGGGTGTGTCAAAACAAGGACGAGATTTTTCGTCTCGCACCATGGCTGGATGTTTTAGGTAGGCTGTGCCGTGTATTGTAGCTTCCATTTATTCTATCATTCAGTTTATGAGTGTTACTTAATAACTGCTGTGAAATGTGGCACCTTTTTGTAAAATTTGGAAAAACTGTGATTTTTGAAAAACGAGGTCTGTAAAATTAAGCACATTTTCCCGTGAATTTAGGAGGACCCTATTTATAATGCACACTCAAATATGAATGTATTATTGTTGGTTGCTTTACTAAAAATAAAGATTGATAATGAACGTGGATGTTGAAATTAAACTCTACCATCAAATACAAAACATTTTTAGAAACTTAGGAGGATTCAACTTACTCGGCATTGCTGCACCCCTACAACGCATCATCTCTGAAAATGACAAAAGCAGGAAATTACGTTATTTCTATGCAACAAATACACAACATTTTTAGAAACCTAGGAAGATTTAACTTACTGGGCATTGGCACACTACCAAACCTCACTGAAAATGACAAAACAGGTAACTACACTTTGTATGTGCTTTATTACGTAATAATGATAACTCAAATATAAATGTATTATTGAGTAGTAAAGCTAGTCAATATAATACTAACTTGCTGTAGGCACTCTTCTTGTCAGCATTGGTCCTTTTACAGCCTGTCCACTCCCCTTATTGACAGCAATGAATGCAGTGTGTGAGCTGATTACTCCAGACTGGATGCTTAGATCCACCACTTGGGCTTTGAGAGCATCTTTATCAGCTCCTTCATCCTGTTCCTTCCTTTCTAGAGAGCGAATCAGAGAGCGAGCCCCCAGCCTGTGGATAGTCAGTCTGTACAAGCACATACATGCATAAAGTTGAATGAGGTTATTTATGATATTTTTGATTAGCACTCTGGATTAGCGCACTTTGTATTCATATCGATGTACTGAGGTTTCTATATTTCTGTGAAAACATTGAACATCACAGTAAATACATGTTATTGTATGTTACCCGCTATTCTCAGTAGGATTTAGTGAGAACTCGAGAGTGTTAGTGACTTCTTCAGCTCCTAAGCGGTACTGCACTGATATTTTTCCTTTTGCGTCTGGCTTCTGACATTCCTACAGAATTACAGAGGTCATCAGTAATAAGTAGATCCAGTCAGTTCTACCTAAACTGTATATTATAATTTAACATAAAAAACTGTGTAATGTACTAATACATTTAAAATAATAAACAACTGTAAATCAAAACAGATTCCTAACATTTTATTATTTCATTTATTTTATAAGGTTTTAAAATAAATATCTTACCTCTCCTTTTAATTGGGCATAAATCAGTGCCCTTTGACCATTGAAGATTGTTTTAATAGGAGGGCTAAGACGGGTTGTGGACACACCCGACCACACCTCCCTTACATCAACCACAGCAGGTTGTAAAGCATAGCGGAGAGACTGCATCACCTAAGAAGCAAAATCAAGTACAAACATACTAAGTGTAAAAGGTGAAGAAGGTATTTTATTAATGAAAATGCAATACACAGAAAGTAATCAGGACAGACCATAATGTAAAAATATTGTCATGAATTAAGCCTCTCTTTGCTTCCAGAGCTCATGTTTCATGTATGTGCCACGCCCCGGTCTCCGGGAGCACATGGGTTGGTTGGTCTTGTTTGTAGTTGCAAGTCGACACTACTCTGTTATTATTGGACAGTGAACTAATGATCCACAGCTGAACCTCATTGCACTTTGAATACTCAAGGTATTTAAGTACTGGCTGTGGATCATTCAGCAGAGGCTATTTTGATTGTTACTCTGTTCTAGATTTTGATGGTACTTTGCTTGGTCATTGTTTAAAATCTTGAGAACCATGTTTCCTAGTTCTTGTATATTATTAGGAATCTTGGTTAGTTAATCTTTCAGTCTCTTTTCAAGTTCATTTGTCTTGTGTGGAGAATCATGTCTTGTTTCATGTCATAGCCTAGTTCATGTGTAGCAGTAGCATTTGTGTTGGCTTGCAGGATGTAGCTTAGCTTTGGACAAATTTCACTAGATGGCACACACCAAACACTACCGACCGTTGCTAAAGCCGAGTCTATCTGGTCTACACTATTCATTCGTCACACGTTTGCCATCGCTCTGAGCACTACTACCCCTCTGGAGTCACCTATCACGCCAGCGTGATCTAGCCACTTGGCTGGTTTAAAACATCACACATAAACCATTAACTTATGTCGAAGGTGCTGCTTTAAACACTGAATTGGTTTTGTTTAGACAGTGATACACCAAGTAGAAACAACGATAGAAATAATAAAAAAAATCATTAATTAAAAAAATCACATTCACGCATGTAATGGAATGAGTCTGGCGTTTCATTTATTTTCAAAAATCCATCCTGTAATCATGAAAATAAAGGTTTGAGTGTCGCCTCAAACTTCGATACACTGTCAGAAAAGGGTGACCAACAACACTGTTCCCACTGAAACTAGGTAGGTAGGTAGGTGGGCAATCTTTACTTCTTAGATTTCACATGACTTTCACATGTAATTTATATTAGTTCCAAACCCCCACCTTCGCACCCACCCGGCCCGTCTGTCAATTTTTAAAACCTAGTGTGGCCCAGTTTGCCCACCCCTGGCTTAGGGTTTAGGATAGTTTAGGATCATGTTTCGTGTGTGTTTAAATTAGCAGTAACAGTTTTTAGCTTAGCATAGTTCAGGTCTTTGTGTGTCTTGTCCAGTGTTATGAATACATGTTATGTAACATCGCTGTGTGTGTGTGTGTGTGTGTGTGTGTGTGTGTGTGTGTGTGTGTGTCCGCCCTTGTCGCCTGTCTTGAGCCCTTTGTTACAAATATGCTGGGAAAATATTTTCCTTTGCAGAGCCTTTCTGGTTTTCTGGTTTTGCTCTTTGCACTTAGTGAAGCCAAAAGTAAAAGATTAAAATATTTTATGTTTCTTCTAAGCACTGTTGATTTTATTTATTTAGTCACCTAGTAACTGTTTTATACCAGGGATATACTGTTTTATATCAGGGATGCGGTGGGTCAATAACCACTAAAAACCTTTCATGCTTTAACCAAACCAGATGACTATCCACCAGGGGCCATCACTTATTTTACAATAAATCCCTTTAATGTTCCATTGTTAGTTTTTGCTAAATAAAATTTAGCAAGTGTGTTCAACTATCTGTGCTTTGTGAATTTATTAAACTTTACTTTTTATTACGGAGAATGATGTTTGTAGTTTTTAAGTAAAGACAGCTGTCCATAATGTATTTGCTGAGATTTAAATGACAAAGTATGAAGTATCATTAAGCTAAGTTAAATACAGTAGATAAAGTTTGGGCTGCTTGGTTGAGGAGCTTTAATACAGTGTATGTATAGACCTTACTGTATGTAATTAAAGTATCCAAAACTTATGAGCAGTAATAAATGCTTTAAGTTGCTGCAGATTAGTCTCGGCTTTCTAAATATTTTGTTGTAGGTAACCAGTGTCACTAAACATTCATGTTCTACAATCTCCTGATGTTTGAAATAATTTCTTAGTTTTTAAAGTCCTGTGGTTCAGAAATTGTTCTATTGTTGTAGCACAAAAAAAGTAAACCCCTTACTTTGGCCTGCATGCGATCAGTGCCAGTGATGAATTGGGCGTAGCCGGAGGCATTCTCAGCCAATCCAGTGATGAGTGCTGTACTTGCACCTTCACCAATCCCGAAGGAGAAGCACCTGCTCAAACAAAGGGTATGAACTATTAATGTCACATATATATAATGGTGGTGCCTGTTAAAAAAAAACAAAAAACATTCGCCTGGTTAAAAGAGATAATATATTTTTTGGGTGGTTAGATCACAAATGTTATGGACAGTAGTAGCCTAGTGGGTGGAGCTTTAGGCTATCAGTCAGAAGATTCGATTTATGCAGCCACTCTTGGGCTCTTGAGCAAATGTAAATATATTTTCAATCTACCTTATAATTAAATTTCATATCTGACTTTTAACGGTGGTCTTATTTCCAAAGAAAACAAATATAATAAGTATGAATAAGTACATACCTGTGCAAATCAGAATTTTTCCTTACAAGGTTAAGAACATCTTTGGTGTTTCCTACTTCTCCATCAGTAAAAATAAATAGCTGGACAAAGAAAAGAAAAAATAGAGGATAATCAGAATAAATAACCACATAAAGGCACATTTTTGAAGCCTTAAGTATATTCAAAACTTATTAATGCCAAAGTACGTGAAGACTATGTCATCTGGAACATTTCAAATGATGATGAAATGAATGTTTTACAACACAGTTCATCAAACTCTTCAGTGTATGGGGTGGCATAATTACAGGCCAGTCAAAGTGACCGTGCTAACTCCTGTCCACCATCAGAAGCACCTAGAATGGGCAAGCAGGCACAGGAATAGGACAATAAATATGTTGACTGAGTGGACGCATCCTGTGCTTCCAGGATGCACTGTAGGACAATCCACCTCACAACATATACAAGTTGAAGGACCTGCTGTTAATGTCCTGGTACAAGATTCCACTGAATCCCTTCAGCTGACTTGTGGAGACCATCACTAGGTGGGACAGCATATTAGACAGGTGATCTTGATGTTTTGACTCATCAGTGTATCAATGTGTGTATGTAACAAAACTGTCCTTCTAGGTTCCTCTACTTTACCATTCAGGACTATATATAATACCATGCTTGTCTACAGTATTCAAGTTTTTTTTATTATTTAATATACCTTTAATAGCTTTTAAAGAAGGCTCACCATCTCACCACAAATTATTCATAATGTGTTTGACAGCATTCAAAAATAATTAAATCTGATCTATGTACAAATATTATTATTAATATATTGATCTGGGTTATTTTATCTATGATTGTTTTGCTGTGATCCTGGGGGTATATATTTCATCCCACTGTATATATGGACTACTAAAAAATATATAAAATATACAGACCAAAACTTTCAGCACTGCATGATTCATGATGTTACCTGTCTGGGGTGGTCAGCGATGCATGGCTGATTATAAATTTGTTGCAGAGGCTGCAGAATTTCTGTGCCACCCATGTTTGCTTCTATTTTCTTAACCCTCTCTAGAGCCTGATCCATAGTCTGCTGATTGTACTCCACACTCTTCCTGAAGTGAGTCAAACACAAACCAAATACAAAAAGTTCAGAGCGGTGGTTTAAATGTGTCTTTGTTTAAATGAGACATTTTCTTCACCAAACCGGTCATGCAGGTACCCCATTTGTTTGCCTCTTACGAATAGCTAGGTGGTGGTGAGGACCTGTTGTACCCCACAGGGGTGCAAAATATATTTGGAAAACATTATTTACACTGCTCAAAAAAAATAGGTGAACACTTCATTGAAATCACACATCGGATTTTTATGAACTAAGAGATTCAAGTTTAAAATTTTAAATTAAGTACCCAAATTCATACCAAAAATCAAAACAAACCATTAAAATCATAGGCTTATCCAATTTTCTTGAATTTCATCACTGTGAAAACTGTGATGTGAAAACTGCTACAGGTGTACTCACGGGAAAAAGGATTCATAGTGAGACCCAAAGCCATAGATGTTAAAGTAGCAGCTCATGGGAAGACTCTTCAGGAGCAGAAGCAGTGTGTCCTAATGTTTAAATGAATCAAATATTAAATGAGAAATGCAGTTTAATGTAAACGCGATTAGATTTTTTATGTGATTTTTTACGTAACACAAATGAAAATAATTCTTACCCTAGCAGATACAATGCGAGACCGTGCATCTGGTCCATTATGCATATTGCAAGCCATACTGCCAGACTGGTCCATTACAAAGACAAACTCACCACAAGATGCCAAGGATGACATCACTGACTTTGGAAACTCTGGGTAAAAACTAAGCATGGCCACTGGGTCTCCCATCAGAGTCCCTAAACAAGAGCATACCCAAGAAATTAGAATAAAAAATGGTACCTAATTACACCTTTATGTTGATTTTGCATGTCAATTGCAAGCCAGGCCTTCTGTCCAACATCTGTGGTTGACTTCATGCATGAACCTTTTACTAAATGAGCACAAAAATATTATGCAAATCCTTCTTAAAGAAGAGGAGGCTGTTAAACCAAAGGGGTATTGGAGGAGGGGGCTCCACATTATTTCACATGGTTTTAAAAAGGAATCATGGTCAAATACAATGCCTATATACTTTTACTTACTTGTGCTTAGAATATCTATCATAATATGATATCATTTTATAACTTACTTTACTAAATTTACTAAACCCTGCTGGTCTTATTGAACTCATATATTTTTGTGTCAGACCTGGATTAATAACTACAAAGTATACATATGATGCTCCATTTATTTAGAGATGAATCAAGTTTTACCTGGCTTTGCTGTTGGAGCTCCAGCTTCCCCTATAGCAGTGAGCTGATGAGGATTCTGGTAATGCAAAAACAGCTCAACATCTCTGTCAAACTTATGACCTGCACTCAGGGTCACCTAAACAAACACACACAACACAAACAAGTAGGAATTTAAGGTGAGCTGTATTCATGGTGTTATATTTAGAATGCTAGATTATTATTACACACCTTTGCTTTGGTGTGGTCTGTGTTGAGGAACTCCAGTGGCTCAAGAGAACATTTGGACTCTATTTTAGTGATGGGGTTTGGAGAGTTCACATGAACAGTAAATGAGAGAGAGTAGGGAACACCACCAGATGGAGTTGATGTTATTTCTGACACAATACCACCACCTGTACCTTGAAAGAAGAAGTAAATGATTAATTTGCCTCAAACTTAATTCAGCAAGAAAGAGCTGATAATTATTCCGGGAGATCAGTCTCCAACCCAAGACCTACTCATCTCTCCTAATAACTCTCAGATCAGTTTATAATTGGAATGTGATTGTGTATCTGTGTGTAGTACCAGCTGGTGTGTATCGTGGGTTAAGCACTGCAGGCAGGCAGAAACGCAGTGAATTATCAGCCTGTACTGACAGCTCGATGACGTAGATGAAGTTGACGGCAGCCTTTTGTCCTGGAGGCAGAGATCCCACACTCAGCCTGAACACATCTCCACTCTCGTCACTCTCCTCCAGCAGAAAGGCCTGCTGACCTGAACTGACAGCATCGTCATACTCCTCCCGTGCCTGAAACACAGCCAAACGCACACATTAACCTTAGATTTCAATCAAATTCATTGAATTGTTCTAAATCAACCATACTGAACGCTGTCCACTTAAACTTGACATTCAGCTCTTATTGTTGTGGTTTACATACAGGTTGGCATTAACGATGTGCTAAAAAAGTGCATCAGACTCGTACTATGCATCAGAGTTACCAGAGGTAACAGTTAATGTGATCTTAAAACACGTCATATAATTCTTACAAGTAAACTGGCTGACTAGTCAGAGTCATTTTAGTTTTAATGTATTTGTAATTTTTGCATTGCTGCAAAGTGTTACATACAGGAGTGGCAGCATCATGTTGTGGTGGCAGCATCATGGTCTGTGACGCCCAACCTGCCGGTAGCAGGGCTGAGATTCAAAGAATTTATTTATTTTTTTAAAATAATTTTTACCCCTTTTTCTCCCCTTTTAGCGCATCCAATTGTTCAATTAGCATCGTGCTTCCTCTCTGTCTATGCCGAACCCTGCCCTGATTGAAGCTAACCCGTATCCCCTCCGAAACACGAGCAGCAGCCAGATGCATCTTTGCCACCCACACATTGACGAGTTTGGCGCCACCTAGCGTTGCATGCAGAGAGACACACCCTAAGGGCACCCTCTCCCATCTCTGAGTAAGCGCCTCCAATCAGCCGGCAGAGAACGCAATCGCATTCTGACAGAGAGACCCACATCCGGTTCTTTGTCCCACCCCCCACATGAGCAACCGGCCAATCGTTGCTCATATAGCCACTCAGCTTCGAACCGGTAAAGCAAGGCTGGATTCGATACGACGCTTCTCAGAATCCAGCCCTGGTTGCAGCGCGTTTCTTTTTACCGCTGCGCCACCTGAGCGGCAGATTCAAAGATTTTAAGAGTTCGAGATGTCAGCTCTTGTGGGCTAGCATGTTTTACCACTCTGCTGAGTGCCCAGTATGAACATTTTGACATAGAATTTTCTGTCATATTTTTCAAGTTTTTTGGACAAAAAATTGGGTTTCAATCAACCAACTACAAAAAAAAATGTTGACTAAATCATTGTAATCTCAGTGCTGACCCTTGTGTATGTAAACTTTAAGTGTATATTTGGCAGAGTAGCTTTGATCAGAGAAGATAAAACGTTATCTTAGCCCTTACTCAATAGACAAATAGCCCTTAATCAACAGACAAAATGACTGAATATAGTAAGAACAAAGTCAATGCAGCTAGCCTTATGTAAACTTCTCTGTATCACCTACCTGCTGTTTCTCCTGAACTTTGGCCACTATCTCTTTGTCTGCAATCTTGGCACTGAAGTGGCAAAGAGCAGCATCAGAAGGCATGGGGAAGACAAAAATGGCCTCCAGTGGATTTTTTTCCTCATTTACATACTGCAGGGTGGAGGTTACTGTCGCTACATGTCCCTGAACCTGCAGATCCACCTCAATGCTCTTCAGTGGAACTAAACAAAAAACACACAGAAGCATCCATAAATTATAGTGCCATTACAATTACATCAAATATGTAACAGTCATGTAAAAAGTAAAAGCTATACACACACTATATGGACAAAATTATTGTGACACACTTCTTAATCATTACATTTCAGTCCCTTTTTCACAGGTGTATAAAATCAAGCATCTACCCATGTTTTCTGCCTTTACAAACATTATTGGTCATTCTAATGAACTCACTGAACTTCTTGTACCATAATAAGATGTCTTTATTATATCAAGTCAGTTGATGAAATTTCTTCCTTCCTAGATATTCCACAATCAGCTCTGAGTGGTATTATTGAAAAGTGCCCCAAGTACAACTTAGTACAACCTTTACTCTTCTATATGTGTGTGTGTGTGTGTGTGTGTGTGTGTGTGTATACATACAGTGTATCACAAAAGTGAGTACACCCCTCACATTTCTGCAAATATTTTATTATATCTTTTCATGGGACGACACTATAGACATGAAACTTGGATATAAGTTAGAGTAGTCAGTGTACAGCTTGTATAGCAGTGTAGATTTACTGTCTTCTGAAAATAACTCAACACACAGCCATTAATGTCTAAATGGCTGGCAACATAAGTGAGTACACCCCACAGTGAACATGTCCAAATTGTGCCCAAAGTGTCAATATTTTGTGTGACCACCATTATTATCCAGCACTGCCTTAACCCTCCTGGGCATGGAATTCACCAGAGCTGCACAGGTTGCTACTGGAATCCTCTTCCACTCCTCCATGATGACATCACGGAGCTGGTGGATGTTAGACACCTTGAACTCCTCCACCTTCCACTTGAGGATGCCCCACAGTGCTCAATTGGGTTTAGTCCATCACCTTTACCTTCAGCTTCCTCAGCAAGGCAGTTGTCATCTTGGAGGTTGTGTTTGGGGTCGTTATCCTGTTGGAAAACTGCCATGAGGCCCAGTTTTCGAAGGCCCAGTTATCATGCTCTGTTTCAGAATGTCACAGTACATGTTGGAATTCATGTTTCCCTCAATGAACTGCAGCTCCCCAGTGCCAGCAACACTCATGCAGCCCAAGACCATGATGCTACCACCACCATGCTTGACTGTAGGCAAGATACAGTTGTCTTGGTACTTCTCACCAGGGCGCCGCCACACATGCTGGACACCATCTGAGCCAAACAAGTTTATCTTGGTCTCGTCAGACCACAGGGCATTCCAGTAATCCATGTTCTTGGACTGCTTGTCTTCAGCAAACTGTTTGCGGGCTTTCTTGTGCGTCAGCTTCCTTCTGGGATGACGACCATGCAGACCGAGTTGATGCAGTGTGCGGCGTATGGTCTGAGCACTGACAGGCTGACCTCCCACGTCTTCAACCTCTGCAGCAATGCTGGCAGCACTCATGTGTCTATTTTTTAAAGCCAACCTCTGGATATGACGCCGAACACGTGGACTCAACTTCTTTGGTCGACCCTGGCGAAGCCTGTTCCGAGTGGAACCTGTCCTGGAAAACCGCTGTATGACCTTGGCCACCATGCTGTAGCTCAGTTTCAGGGTGTTAGCAATCTTCTTATAGCCCAGGCCATCTTTGTGGAGAGCAACAATTCTATTTCTCACATCCTCAGAGAGTTCTTTGCCATGAGGTGCCATGTTGAATATCCAGTGGCCAGTATGAGAGAATTGTACCCAAAACACCAAATTTAAAAGCCCTGCTCCCCATTTACACCTGGGACCTTGACACATGACACCAGGGAGGGACAACGACACATTTTGGCACAATTTGGACATGTTCACTGTGGGGTGTACTCACTTATGTTGCCAGCTATTTAGACATTAATGGCTGTGTGTTGAGTTATTTTCAGAAGACAGTAAATCTACACTGCTATACAAGCTGTACACTGACTACTCTAAGTTATATCCAAGTTTCATGTCTATAGTGTTGTCCCATGAAAAGATATAATGAAATATTTGCAGAAATGTGAGGGGTGTACTCACTTTTGTGATACACTGTACATACAGTGGGGGAAATAAGTATTTGATCCCCTGCTAATTTTGTAAGTTTACCCCCTTACAAAGACTTGAACAGTCTATCATTTTTATGGAAGGTTTATTTTAACAGAGAGAGACAGAATATCAACAAAAAATCCAGAAAAAAAACATTAAATAAAAGTTATAAATTAATTTGTATTTAATTAAGGGAAATAAGTATTTGATCCCCTACCAACCAGCAAGAATTCTGACCCCCACAGACCGGTTATGTGCCCATGAGGCACACAAATTAGTCCTGTCCCTGTATAAAAGACTCCTGTCACAGAATCAGTTTCTTCCATTCAAATCTCTCGACCACCATGGGCAAGACCAAAGAGCTATCAAAGGATGTCAGGGACAAGATTGTAGACCTGCACAAGGCTGGAATGGGCTACAAGACCATCAGCAAGAAGCTTGGTGAGAAAGAGACCACTGTTGGTGCGATCATTCGAAAATGGAAGAAATACAAGATCACAGTCAATCGCCCTCACTCTGGAGCTCCATGCAAGATCTCACCTGGTGGGGTAAGAATGATTCTGAGAAAGGTGAGGTCAGCCCAGAATTACACGGGAGGAGCTTGTCAATGATCTCAAGGGAGCTGGGAGCACAGTCACCAAGTAAACCATTAGTAACACACTTCGCCGTAATGGATTGAGATCCTGCAGTGCCCGCAAAGTCCCTTTGCTCAAGAAGGCTCATGTACAGGCCCGTCTGAAGTTTGCCAATGAACACCTGAATGATTCAGAGAAAGCTTGGGAGAATGTGATATGGTCAGATGAGACCAAAATTGAGCTCTTTGGCATCAACTCCACTCGCCGTGTTTTGAGGCAAAGAAATGCCCAGTGGGGGTGGTGTTCTTGGGGTCATATCCAGCATTTCTCTGCTCCCAGCTCCCTTGAGATCATTGACAAGCTCCTCCCGTGTAATTCTGGACTGACCTCACCTTTCTCAGAATCATTCTTACCCCACCAGGTGAGATCTTGCATGGAGCTCCAGAGTGAGGGCGATTGACTGTGATCTTGTATTTCTTCCATTTTCGAATGATCGCACCAACAGTGGTCTCTTTCTCACCAAGCTTCTTGCTGATGGTCTTGTAGCCCATTCCAGCCTTGTGCAGGTCTACAATCTTGTCCCTGACATCCTTTGATAGCTCTTTGGTCTTGCCCATGGTGGTCGAGAGATTTGAATGGAAGAAACTGATTCTGTGACAGGAGTCTTTTATACAGGGACAGGACTAATTTGTGTGCCTCATGGGCACATAACCGGTCTGTGGGGGTCAGAATTCTTGCTGGTTGGTAGGGGATCAAATACTTATTTCCCTTAATTAAATACAAATTAATTTATAACTTTTATTTAATGTTTTTTTTTCTGGATTTTTTGTTGATATTCTGTCTCTCTCTGTTAAAATAAACCTTCCATAAAAATTATAGACTGTTCAAGTCTTTGTAAGGGGGTAAACTTACAAAATCAGCAGGGGATCAAATACTTATTTCCCCCACTGTATATATATATATATATATATATATGTGTGTGTGTGTGTGTGTGTGTGTGTGTACATATACTGTATATGTGGACAAAAGGAGGAGTGTACTGAGACGATGGAAATGGTATGTTAAAAGGCATTTGAATAAAGAAAATGAGAGAGATGGTAGTATGACAAAGAGATGGGAGTGACTAGTATGACAAAAAGCCAGTGAACTACCCTCAGTGAGAAGTGAGGGTAGCTATAAAAACAATAAAATGTGGAAAGGCAGGTGGCCCAGATGACATACCAGTGAAGGCATTGACATTTTGAGAAAAGATGACAGTTGAGTTTTTAACTTTATTATTTAACAAAATCTTGAAATGTAAGTGGATGCCTGAGGAATGGAGAAGCATAATGGCTCCAATTTTACAAATAAGGGTGATGTGCAGAGCTGCAGCAACTACAAAGGCATACATTTTTGATGATGGCATAAATGATCCACTGTGGCAACCCCAATGGGAACAGCCAATAGAAATTATGAACTGTAAAAAATAAAGGTTGCAGTAGTTATCTATTACTGCTATCTACTATCACAGATTACCTATTACAGTAGTAGCAACATCTGCTACAACAGCAGCACAAATCCCACAGTATGAGTACAGCAGTAACTCATAAACTATAAAAATACCTACAAAATAAATACAGTAATAAATTATATTTTTGAAAAAACACTAAAAAATCAAGAAATGTAATACAATTAAGGTTGTGATAGTTACCTAGTAATATCTACTACTTACTTTAACTAAATTACAAAGTAAAAATCCTACAGTATGGGTACTATAATAAATAATGAATGTAAAATAATAATTTAATTAATAATTTAATGTAATTTTTATATATATTAAAGTTGTACTAGTGACCTAGTGAGTTGCACTACTTACTACAGCTAAATCAGAATAACAAATCCATAGTATGAATATGGTAATAAATTATATAATGTTGTTATTATTGTTTTTTATTATTTTATTATTATTATTCTTGTTATGTTTTAGATGCTTCCATGTTTAGGGGTTGCCACAGTGGATCTGGTCCGGTTGCCCTTCCTGATGCAACTCTTTTAATTCTATCCAGGCTTGGGCCAGCACTGTAAGCACACTGACAAGTGCACTTCCCAATGGCTATGTTGCACCTCACAATAGCTACACTACTACAGCCCGCCTTGTGTAAAAATTTACATTGCTTCATTTTTTTGTTATTGCTCAGACTCAGACTCCGCTTTATTGTCATTCAGAACCATGTACATGATTAGAACGAAATGCAGTTACTTAGGTCTCGGTGTGTGTAACATAATAAAATTTATAAAACGGATAGTTCCGGTCCTAAAATCTGATTGGCTGAGCCGCGTTCGAAGCCGTTGTAAAATCCCCGATAAACGCACACCTATGACCACCTCACATCATTCCATATTAATACGCCACTGAATAGAAAAAATTAATGTTATTTTCGCCCTCATGTTGCCTAGCAACACTGTTAATCGAACTATTTTGCGTCGCGGAAGAATGCTTTATTGTAAGTTTATACACAATAAATACATTTATGAATTAAACATTGTTGTATTTATTATATTTTATGTTGACCGCCGTTTTATAAAAGCAATAAGCCACTCGAGACCGTACGTTACTGTTACGATTTTAGCACGGGGAAAGAAGTTTTAGGCACTCCGCAACAGTGGCGGAGCCAGACAATTTTCACAGGGGTGGCCAGACTGAGACCATTGCTCACACAGGGGTGGCACAGAAACTGATACTTTTTTTATGTGGTCACTCACTCATTTACCTATATAGACAGTGAGTGCCATGTAGAATTACATCACGAAGACCTACTAATAATAAGCTTTATTTCTCTTCATTTTCTTTGACAAGTGAAAAAACAAAACATAGCAACCTTAACATTATGAGGAAGAATTTCAAAGATATTCCTTTGCAATAATTTATCATTTGGCTGCCAACTTGTGTGTACTGATGAGACTCCCAGAACATGCTAGTGTGAATGCATGGAATACTAACTTTAATTTTCTTTCAAGAATATGATACAGACTGACCAACACTATTAAGCCAAATCAGCATTGAAAATTAACTTTACTTTTAATAGCCTTCTACAATGCTGGAGCTTCTTAAAACAGAAGATTTTCTTTTAAATATAAGTGTTATTTACCTGCTATTAAATTGTTTTCCAACAAAATTCGCCCAATTTGGCGGATAATCGCCCAATCTGGCAACACTGGAATGCGCAGAGCCAGCTGGCGCTTTTACTCGTAGCGCGCCACGAATACTACTAAATAGTACTACTGTACTTCTGTAATTGTGTTGGTGGTTGACATTTATGTTGAGTGTATTACTGCTTTGATGAAGAACTACTTATTTAAGGTGCGCTGCTCCTGCGTGCAGAAATGCTTCCGCAAAAAAATTGCCGGCAAAGCGGTGGTGGGGGGGGCCAGAGGGGTGGCCGAAGATTACTTTATGGTGGCCATGGCCACCACTGGCCACCCCCCTGGCTCCGCCCCTGCTCCGCAACGTCATCCCCGTGCTAAAATCACAGTAATGCACAGCCTCTCGTGGCTTATTGCTTTAATAAATAACAATAACTATGTTAAGTAAAAATTTAGACTTAAAAAACTAGAAGAAATAACTAAGATGACGTATTTTAAATATTTACATTTGCAAATATTGCACAAGAATTTAAAGTGAATTTAAAGTGAATCTAAAGTGCATGATTCCAAAAATATAGCAGCAGAAAATGGCAACACCCGATCACAGGTGTTTAAAGTGACTGGTGATTGGTAAAGTGATTTATTATTCTGCAATATATGATTTATAGCTGTTCCTCCTCCTTTTTTATTTTTTATTTTTTTTGTTTTGTTCAAATACTGGCCAATTTTTTATTTCTGTCTGTCTGTCTGTCTGTCTGTCTGTCTGTCTATCTTTTTGTCTGACTGTCTATCTATCTATCTTTTTGTCTGACTGTCTATCTATCTATCTATCTTTTTGTCTGTCTGTCTGTCTGTCTGTCTATCCATCCATCCATCCATCCATCCATCCATCTATCCAGTGTATTAATACAGTAGGACTTTTATCTTGTGTGGGAGGTGTGACATGTCAGTAACTTCAAACCTTTAATACATTTTCAACAATTCCCTCAGTTTAACTCAGATATACTTTTAAGAAATAACAGTAAAATATTCAAGTGTAATTTATTTCTTGTTTACCTCAGAGCGATGACTTTTTATTTTAATTAGTTATTTATTTTGGGTTGTTTCTGACGGAGACAGAGAAGTATCTCGAATATCAGGCGCACGCCCAACATCGGCTAAACTAGCTTCACCGCAGTAGTAGGAGATTTTCCTGTTTACATGATCATCAGCTGCAGCATGAGACAGCACTACTACTACACGACTCGCTTCTCCTTCTAAACATTGTAGACAATTCAGTAATAAACAAACCTCACTGAAATGAAGACTGAAGCTAACCAATCACTGCAATACTGAAAACAGTGTCGCATTCAAGTCTGAACGTATCGTATACTATAACTCCGAACTCTGAGTACATGTACTATATTCTTACCTGGTTCGTTCTTGTTGGTCAGTAATCCACAGTTCATCATGCTGTACTGCTGACGTTTAGCTCAGTGTTGATATGAAGTGTGAAAGTAAGTGAGTTCACTCAGACTGCACACTGAAGTTAGAGTGAGTGTGGACTGTGGAGCACAAACAGCTTTAAACACATTAATTTCCGCCTCCTTTGCTTGAGAGAAACATATCCAGCAGTTCAATGAGTCACCACACTGTGGCAGATGGATTACATTAAAGCTGTAAAGCCCCATTTTACCAGAAAATGACACACTTCTCTGCTACTGTATTTTATTTTGGAAAGGGTGGGAGACCTTAAAATCATACATGAGAAAACTGGACCAATAAAGTCATTGTGTTTGTATGAAATACAAGAGCTCCACATGACTTTTCATAAATAAACCCTTTCCCTATATGATACAAACACAGTGACCTATCATAAATGCCTTTGGGTAAAATAATGTTCATTTTTCAATTAACTGGAACAGCTTAGAAGAACATTTTCTATTTTTTATTTTATTTTATTAATTGTATCAGCATTTACAGCAGTTGTATAGTATCAGTACAATATAGAGTAGTTGTACAGTACACTACACAACGATTGTGCAGTGTACTGTATATGAAATGAATATCACTCTTAAATAGAATTATTATACAACCCCAAATCAGAAAAAGTTGGTACAGTATGGAAAATGCAAATAATAAAAAAACACAGTTTTCCTTACATTTACTTCGACTTTTATTTGATTGCAGACAGTTTGAACCCATGATAGTATGTCATATTTGTCTGCTCAACCTCATTTCATTTGTTAATATACCTCTCTGCATTTCAGGCCTGTAACACACTCCAAAAAGTGTTGGGACGGGACAATTTAGAGCAAGTAATGAGGTGAAAAAAATAAAATAATGATGTGATTCCAAACAGGTGATGTCAACAGGTGATTGTAATCATGGTTTGGTACAAAAGCAGCATCCAGGAAAGGCTGAGTCTTTGATGAGCAAAGATGATCAGAGGATCTCCAGTTTATTAACAAATGAGTGAGAAAATGATTGAAATGTTTAAAAACAATGTACCTTAAAAAAAAAAGATTGGAAGGAATTTGCATATTTCTCCCTCTAAAGTGCATAATATCATTAAACCATTCAAGGAATGTCTTAAGCTGAACGCCCGTGATCTTCCATCCCTCAGACGGCACTGCATCAAGAACCGCCACTCAACAATAGCTGATATAACCACATGGGCAAGGGATTACTTTGTCAAGTACTACAATACAGAGTTACATGCACAAATGCCACTGCAAAAAAGAAGCCTTATGTTAACCACGTCCAGAAGCTGCAATGACTTCTTCTCTGGGCTCTGAGGCATCTAGGATGAACCATCACACAGTGGAAACGTGTATTGTGGTCAGATGAATCAGCATTCCAGGTCTTTTTTGGAAAAAAATGGACGCTGTGTGCTCCAGACCAAAGACGAAAAGGACCATCCAGACTGTTATCAGCAACAAGTCCAAAAGCCATGGTCTGTCATGGTATGGGGCTGTGTCAGTGTCTTTGGAAAAGGTAATTTACACTCCTGTGATGGCAGCATTAATGCAGAAAAGTTTATTGAGATCTTAGCGCAACATATGCAAGATTTCATCAAGATGTCATCTTTTCCAGGGATGTCCATGCATTTTTCAACAAGACAATGCAAAACCACATGCTGCACACATTACAAAGGCATGGCTGCGGAAGAAGAGGGTACGGGTACTGGACTAGACTGCCTGCAGTCCTGACCTGTCCTTAATAGAGAATTTTGAAACGAAAAATGTGACAACAACGACCCCGTACTGGTGCACATCTTAAGACGTGTTTGCAGGAAGAATGAGACAAAATAAAATCTGAAACACTAAATCACTTGGTCTCCTCTGTGCCAAAACGTCTTTTAAGTGTGGTGAAAAGGAATAGTAACATTACAAAGTGGTAAATGCTTTTTGTCCCAACTTTTTTTGAAATGTGTTGCAGACCTGAAATGCAAGAATGGATGTTTATTAATAAATGAAATGAAGTTGACCAGAAATATATCAGGTGCATCTTGTCTGCAATAAAATAAAAGTCAAAGTAAATGTAAGAAACTCTGTGTTTTTTTTATAATTAGCATTTTCCATGCTGTTCCAACTTTTTCTGATTTGGGGTTGTATATACCCCTACACATTTATAGACTCTGTGGTGTTAAAACAAAAACATTTTACATTGTTTTACATTGTATGGCACAAATCTATTTAATCTATACATGAATTCCTAAAATAATAGCGGGAAATTATTACAAATATATAAAAAAAATTCAAGATTCCTTTTGTTAATTATGTTTGGACAAATATGACACAATCAGAAAGAGGCAGTATCATTTTTCTCATAGCTATTCTATATATATATATATATATATATATATAAGTATATCTATAATAATATGATACTATTTTATAACTATTTACTAAAACTAAAAGGTTTTACTATTGCTTGTCTGATGGGCTTACTGTAACTCATATATTTTCTGTCAGGCCTGGATTAATAACTACAAAGTATGAGAGAATATGAGAGTAGGGAACACCAAATGTATTTGATGTTATTACTGACACAATGCAACCACCAGTGACTAAAAAAAAGAGGAAGTAAATGATTAATTTGTGTGGTTGTTTAGCATGAGTTTAGATACGTTATGTGTCTGGTATTGCTTTACACAATAAATATCATGTATTGGATATTCCATGCTGTCAGTGTGTTTGCAAGGGTTTCCACCAGGTACTCCTATTTCTCTCCTCTGTGCAAAAACCTGTTAAAGGTGTATTGGCTCTACCTTGCAAAAACATATTAGGTAACAGAACAGAGCATGCATTATTATCACATCACTCATGCACACGTCCACCCATGTAATCCTAACAACTTACATGATGGCAGGGTGGGACAACGAATCTCAGATGAGTCACATCTTGGCACTTGTGATAGCAATAACTCACATTTTGGCAGGGTGGGTAAACGACTCCGAGGACCACCTCCAGGTGATAGCCCAACAGAGGTTAAATACCTGAAACTCCCCATTAGCTTTAAGAACTCAGGAAGCCTTTCGGATGAGAGGTGAAATGTCTTCAAAACGTCCAGTTGCCTCCAACTCGAGGATACTTTGAACACCAAGCTAAATAGCACTTAATCAAAGACTAAGTAGAAAACATGTACACTTCTCTTAAGACCTGATTCCTTCTCTGTATCACTTACCTGCTGCTTACCTGAACTTTCTGCCATCCTGGCATCGAAATGGCAAAGAGCAGCATCTGAAGGCATAGGAAATACAAAGAGGGCCCAAGGCCTTTTTTTTCCTCATTTACATACTGCAAGGTTGAGGTTACTGTTGCTACATGTACCTGAACCTGCAGATCCACCTCAATGCTCTTCAGTGGAACTGAACAGAAACCACACGGAAGCCTCCAAAATTATAGTGCCCCATGTAGGTAACATAAGGAAGGAAGAAGTTTAAACCACATTACAGTTCTAAAAGGCATATATAAATTAAAAATCAAACAAATACACAAAGTTTACATATGTTTATTTGGATTTTAATAAATATTTTGAAAGCATAAATAAATGTAATCAGAAAAGAATATTAGCATTATGGATTCCACACATGTATTAAATAACACTGTATCTACAGCAAATCTGTAATGAGATAAAACAAAAACAAAACCCGCAACTGTCAAAGTCAATATAGCAGGTGTCAGACCACAGAATTAACATCAAACCAGAACAATTTAAAACTGGGAACTAGAACAGGGAGGCCAGGAAAATAAATAACTAAGTAAGCAGGAACCAGGCAGCACGGATCACATTTACAGTAAAACACATGTAAGACAAGAGCAGAAGTGTAACGTATTCTAGAGTAAAAAGGATTATACTGAATTATTGTTATTGTTTTACTCTCCCCTTGGTCTCCCCTTGGTCTGGCATTGTGGTTTCTATTTATTAGCTCTCCCAATTACCATCGCCTGTGTTAAGTCATTTTTCATTTAATTTTAACCAGCTGCTTACTGCTTGTCAGGGAGCATTTGGTCTGGCACCACCTGAAAACACTGGGTGCAGCACACTTCATAAGTGAAACTCTAGATTCCTACAAATGACTGCCAACCTGACTTAAGTGTTGACTAACCAGCAAGCCACAAACCCTGTAGAAATGGGCGAGGTGAGCCTAATCCCAGCTGTTCCATCTACTTCACTGCTAACCCCACAAAGATCTGTTTGATGGTTCACCAAAAGACTGTGGGGAGTTTCTTTTGCAAACCTTTTTGTATATAACGTACAACTCGGTACATCTCACACTGAGGCCAAGTCACCTTCCTCATCTCACAGTACAAGAACAGCAAAGAGTGGAGCTTGGGTCCTTTGAAAGAGTTGAGCGGATGTTTAAGACAGTGTTTGACAACCCAGTGGAAGGAATGGAAGCAAGGGAGGAAATCCTTAATCCTTGTCAAGGCAACAGAACCTAACCTTATGCACTCCAGTAGTCCACTGCATATTGAAGGGGCCATTATGTTGACCTACAGGTGGAATTGGCTTGCACCCTGGACAAGCCAATAACCCTTTTGGTCAGGTTAGACAATCTGCAACAATCCAGAAAGCCCATGAGGAACCTTTCTAAATTTGAATGGCCATGCACCTGTACCAAAACCCATGAAGATCAATCAACTTCTGCTATCATCAGAGGAAAAGAGCTGCCACCTGAGAATAAATATTTGTTTATATTGTGGAAGTAAAGGTCATTTCAGAGCATTGTGTTTTAAAATGTCCTTGTGGGTCGTCAGGACAGTGAGTTCAGTCTTTACCTGAATATTCACCTACTTGTGTGGTAAAGTTGGGACAACAATTCTTCTGATATTACAAGGATCATAGACCTATAGCTGCCAGGACTTCACCTTCTCCACCACTAATGGGCATTATGAATTTCTTGTTATGCCTTTCGGTCTTGCCAATGCACCAGCAGTGTTTGAGTCATTCCTGAGCGAGGTTACAGACTGTTACAGAATTGACAATACAATTTCCAATTTAATTAAACTGATTTTATTCCAAAAATGTTGTAAAAAACGTAAACAGGGCTCAGAAAAATAAACCTCACAAAACTACAGCAGGGCAAAGCAAATATCATCAGCTGTCATTAACTTTTGCAATTGGGAATGGACAACACTTTAGTATGGTACAAATTCTAGTTTGGGATGTGTACCGTGTTGTACTTTAGGGTACCATAAAATGTAAAACATGCTTAGTTTTGCTTCCTTACTACTTTTAATATCCTTAATACAGTGTGGGTCTACACTTCGGAAGGGATAGGGTATAGTGATGATCATAGCATCAAGTTGGCTGCACAGGAAGGTCAGCTTTCTCCAGTGCCCTCTGTCTCGTATCACTCATAGCAGACTAGCACCATATAATGCAATTCACGTTGTGATGGTGTGAATCCAACTTATTCTTGGTCTTCCCCATCTTCTGAGTCCTTCTAAGTCCGGTCATAACACTCATTGACTCAGTGTTGTCATGTGGGTTCCTCATCACATGCCACAGTAACATAACCTGCATGACTCAGTGTGGTTCAGTAAATCCTTTTCTGTTCTGACTATGAACTTGTTTACTGGTCATCATCTCTATAAGATTTTCAGCAGTTTTTTTATGCTTTTGTTCTCAAAGGCCTGAATGCATCTTTCTTTTTTTTTTCATCAGTGTCCAGGCTACACTTCCATATGTGGCTACTGTGGTCATCAATCATAGCTTGGTGATGGTGCTAATTTACTTGTTTTTGCATATCTGTGTCAACCATTACTGCCATGCCTACTGCCATTCTTGACCTCTCTTCACTAGCACATTTTTTAATATTTGATACTCTACTAAGAGTGTTTGCCACCACTTTTGCATGTTATATTCCTTCACAGCCTTCCCAATACTATACACCAACTCCTGTAATACTGGTGATGGGACCAGTAATTCAATGTCATCAGCATACCTTGTTGGACTCCCTTTCTTACCCTGAACCATGCCTGAATATGTCATTGGCTGTCCTGCCACCAGCATGTTGTTGGCTATTCAGATTCCATATCTTAAGCAAATCTTGATAATCAAAATTGGTCACACTGTACCATGCCAAATACCTTTGCATCATTAAACCAGTGAAGCATGAATAAAATGCCTGACTAATTTTCTGTTGCTCTCTCCATGATGAGTCTCGGTGATCTGATCCCTCCATGATGAGTCGGTTGGTGATCTGATCCCACATGCCTCTTTGATTTTTTAGATCATTTACTAGTAAACACAACTTTATATGTGCACAGTGATAAAGATAGTTTTATAGTGGACAGTCATCTGATATTTAAGTTTCTTTTTCTTGTTCTTAATCAGTAAACAACCAAAAATGAATACAATGGCATGTATTCATTCTGCATTACACAAGGAACAAACTACAATCAAATGCTCACTGTCCATGTTGTTTCATTGTGCTCAGAGTTTCAGGCTGGCCGAAAGTAAATGAATTAGCACAATGCGACTCTCAGTTTTTTAATCATTTTTAATGAAAGTATTTGCATGCATTCATATTATGTGGTCAGTACACTTTCATAATAAGAACACAAATCATTATAGTGGTCATAAAATAAGTGACATCAAAAATTAAAAACCTCAAAGGATCTTGGGCATATGAGTAAGAAGTGCTTAAGTAAGCTATTTTGGTTACTCTTTAGTGCACACTGGGCTTTGAGCCATAGGGATTAAAAAGAACATTAAAATATAAAAAAAGAACAATTTCATTATGAAAATAAACAACAAGCATCAAAAAAACTTTATATTTGATATTAAATGTAAAATCAATTCTGAATATAATTGTTATACTATATTAAATTATTTGATGAGGACATCAAAAAAATGAATGTTGGTAACTACACAGAAATAATAAAATCTGAATTTGTTATGCCGTATTCTTACAGAATATTATAAAAGCAGTTCAGTGTAAATAAGGAAATCATTAGATAATGATATTTACAGTGCATAGTCTGGAGCTGCCTATTGTATTTTCAGTAAGAAAAAAGGCAGTATGGCTATAGCTACCTATATTAGGAGAAACATTAATCATAATGCTTCCATAAACATCAACTTTAACTTCCTCTCCCCTCTTGCTGCTGTGTACTTAAAATATCTTTTATCGATTTTACAAATTCTATCACAATTATTATAAACACAGTTATGTGTTTATAATAACACCTAATTGTGATCAAGTTGGCCATACTACCTATAATGCTACTTTTTATGTAAGAAAACAGGGTTTTCACACTTGGGTTAAACACTTGTAACAATATAAACTTATATTAAAGAGTTATAAGAAGTAGAGCCTTAGCACTTCACTATCATTAATCAGCTTGAGTAAATCTAGCATTATGTATGGGGGCATTTTCATCCAGGGATTTTGGTGACTCATCAGGTGAATGTTTGCACCATAGGGTGTGCTCCGTACTGTAAAATGGTCTTATGCTTATGCCTATTATACAGTTATGAAAAACAATCACTAGACCTTTTCTTTACCAGATTACTGCCCAAACTGTTATTATCCTTACTGTAATTAACAGACCAGCAAATATTGTTAGCTAAAAAACTTACTTTGGCTTCCTCTAAACCAAAATCTATCCTGATATAAGAAAATCTGATTGAAAATTGAGGAGTCCAGTTTTGTCAACCTCTTATTTTTGCACTTTGTGAGTTGCTAGTAAGTTTGTCATGTCTTTTTGTTTTTGTTGAACCATGTTTGACAATCACCATTTGAAAATGTTTCTTGGAAAATTTGAAATACAAAGTTTTAATGTTGTGCTTTTATTATTTTATTATTATACTTTTATTATAAGTGTAATACAGTTATATTTAGTGGAGCCATATCTTAGTTACTGTTAGTAAAACTACTTTTTACTTTTTTGTTGCATGTATGTTTTTTTCTTGTGTTTCTTTGTTTTTTGATACTGTTAAATAACCTTTTTTTAAATTTACTTAAGTTTTATGTTACTGTAAAACACAGACCAAAATATTATTTAATGACAATAAGAAGCAAATTTTTTATTATTACAATACTATCAGGATTGTGTGATGACACCAACAAATACAATGCCATCAGTAAGGAATATTATTAAATTAAGTTAGTTGGGGGCACAGCGGGATATTCCACTAGCGCACCAGCACCGAGTTTCTGAACTCCTCGGTTCAAAACACAGTGTTGCCACCGGTCAGCTGGGCGCCATCTGGCGGGCATAATTGGCAGTGTCTGCAGCAGATACTAATTGGCCGCGGTATCTGCAGGGTAGGGGTGGGTGGGTCTTCGCTGTGTGGGGACCCTGACTGGTGGAAGAGACGCCTGTGCAGAATGCAGGGGCGAGAAGAGGGCTGTACACGTGTCGGAAGAGGCGTGTACAGTGACATGCTCTCCTTGGATGCAATCTGGTATCTCTCAGCAGCGGAAGACAAAATTGAGTGTGCTAGATCAGGAGGAAAATGGGTAGAAAATGCATTAAAAAAATTCTTTTTGTTAAAATTACAGGCCTTTTAGGTTTTAAAATGTTACTAATTTTTTGGGAGGGTTGTAACAGATACAGGTCTATAGTTTAATATTACAGTGGATATTTTATAAGCATAATCTGAAATACTTCATATTCTTCCAGAGGTGATTATGACTTATTTTATTGCTTGGTAATATTGAAAACAAATAATGTATATCTGCAATCTCTTTTTACATTATTTATACAATGTTCAGAATGACATACCAGACAAAAGACAGACATAAAACACTTAAATCCACAATAAAATAGTGCTTAATTAGAGGAGAGTTAACATTAAGAAGAAGATTATTTTTCTTTGTACTGTAATCTTTTTCCCCTGAAGAACCCAGGCACTAATAAAAAACGCTGCTAAAAACAAAGCAACATGATGTTATGACAAGGTGATTGATTATAATTCACAAATGGATAATCCATAGAAATAAAAACAAGAAAAAAGAAAAAAATGTTAGATACATTTATACAAACATTTATATTGATGACTTTTAAATGCTATTTTTTTGTTTTCTCTATTCATAAACAATAACCATTGCAATCCATTGTTTCCAATGGTGAGAGTGTGTTCGTTCCAGTGTATCCATGCAGTGTGTTCCAGTTTCTTATTAAATCCAGTGATTTTTTTAAGTTCCAGTGATCCATTAGATATTAGAATACTATAGCTTCAGTGGCTTAGACCTACCTTCTCAGTAACAACAATACAGAAATGACTACTTTGTGTTGCTTTCTGGCCTATTATTCTTTTCTGTATTATATTTATGGCAGGGGAAAAATACACAAGGAAACACATTACAACAGGAAGTCGGTTTGTGGAAATAATTCAGTAGTAAATCATGTTTAGAAACACCAGTCAATAATCCTGTTAGTTTATAAAAATGTTCAGAGACACACCCTCTTGATATTTATCTTTAGGTTTTTGTGTAGTAAGGGGTATGTGTGTGTGTAACCATGGTATGGATTCAGATCTTTTACAGATAGGAAGAAAGGTATGTTTGTTCAGACATACTTTAGATGAACATTTTGGTTCTTGCACGTATCCGTGTGTTACCAAATCACAGAGTCCTTAAGCAATCAGAGCAGTAAATAAACCAGTTTAGGCTGTAGTGCAGAAACTCCTTATTTATTTTCTTCCACATTAGGTGCAGCTGGTTCGAATAAAGAAATAATAATCGGAGAATGATGTAGTGCCCTGTTCCTTCTTTTCCTTTGATTCAGAGCAGTCCGTCTCCTCCTGTAAAAATGGAGCAGTAGGTTAAAAGCATATTTTACCACTTCTGTAAAATTGGCTCCTCATTTCAACAGTTGTAACTGAGTGGTTAAGGTACTGGACTAAAAATCATAATAACCATAAGGTTGCTGGTTGAAGCCCCACCACCACCACCGAGTTGTCATTTTAGGGGCCCCTGAACCAGAGATGAGGACTCGGGTCTGCGACTCATTTCAAATGACTCGGACTCGACTCATGACTCACAAAAAAATGACTCGTAAACAACAAGAGTCGCTAGCATCAGCATGTGTTACCATTAGTCACATGTGACAAGCTCACTTCATTTGAACATTTTCGTTACCTTTAGATTGGAATCTCACTTAAAATGTGGGAATACCCTATGTAGTGCACTTCACAGGAACAACTAGGGTGAATGGAACACTCCTACAGAATTGGTGCTAATGGTTGAAAGAACCAATCAGACCTTCTGATTTAAATTTTTAGAAAGAAATGCTGTTATTTGCATTTATTGTTTGTGTCACACAGATGACGTGTCAATGAAACGCTTGATTGGCTTTCTAACGAGTTCGTCTTTTACTTCACAACCGGGAAAAGTTTGGAGGTTTTTAATTATAAGCACATTTACAAAATAACGGATTATATTCCTAATGGAACAACACACGGTTATAAATTTAGAACATAAGCTAAGGTAAGCAGTGATTATGATTTATTTGCTGTGTTTTGGATTTTGCCGCTGTGCCGTGATTTATTGCGTGCTTTTGTTTTGCAATCAGTTTTAGCTTTATACTGGTACCTTCTTGTTACGGAAATACATTAATTTGCACAATGACTAGAAAAGTAAAGGCACTAAGTAAAATGGCAAAATACAGTTGCTAATCTGTTGTTGTTTTTTTATCTGAACTTACATATTATTTATTTCTACGCTACATTTCCAATATATGTTTTGTGTACATTATATTGACTCGTGACTTGACTCGGACTCTAGCCTAAAGACTCGTGACTTGACTCGAACTTGTATTTTGTGACTTGTGGACATCTCTGCCCTGAACCCACAATTGCTTGCATTGTAATTGGTATAATTGTATGACGCTTTGGAGACAGGCATCTGCTAAATGCCATAAATGTAAATTTAATATTCATGCTGATTAGGTTGTCAAAACATGGTGCTCGTGTTATTTTAATTTTGGAGAAATTAAACCTCAATGTACTGAAATATCATGTGGCTTCAGTTTAGCAATTAATTAACTTCAGCTTTATGACTCTTTCCAAAATACAGTAAAAAATGTCATTACATATAAATTATAAATGTTTGTGATTGTGTGTAGGCCTAAAATCTAAATACACTGATGTGCCGAAATATAAAAACCAAATAATAATGATAATGTTATATTACACTTTTAAAGTTATCTGTAATATATTCATTTGATTTCATTTTGTTGTTTTACCGCAACTTTGCTTGTGGTGGGTCCAGCTTCCCTGAAATCACTGGGTACAATTCAGTAATAAACCTGGGACAGGATAGCAATCCACCGTGTTGCCTCTAATTCAAAATCCCGGAATCATGATTACTCACCTAGTATGTTTTTTGAAGGTGGAGAAAAGAGTACAAAGAATAAACCATGAACACAAAGAGGAACCTGCCTTATAGACAGTTACCAAAAGAATAAATCCAATCCAGGTCCTCAGGGTTATGTTACCTGATTTGCCATAGTTCAACCCCCTTCAAAAATGCATTGTGCTGTATTGTATTTTGATCACATGGGTGACTAGGAGGTGATAAATTATTCAATAACATTTACTCACAGAGAGTGACATGCGGAAATGATAGGCAACTTCTTGAAATGATGCCACTGAGATGGACCACAAGTGACTGTTTCCCTGTAAAACAAATCATGTAGTATACTTTAATACGAGAAATTCAGAAGTAGAAATTTAGTAATCATTTACAGTTTCATTTACATGACATAAAGCAGAAATGTTACCTTTGTAAAGGCACCTTCGTCCCCAGGATGTTCAGTCTCTGTGTGGTTTGGGCATAAGCGCCCTCTAGTGATACTACACCGCCACACCCACACGTCCCCAGAGAACCTAAACCAAGTGCAACATCTCATGTGAGTGAGACAAACTTTGTAACAATAACATGCTGCATTTACATTTACAAAAATGCACAGACCTCATGTGTAGCGTGATGTCGGAAACAGTTGAATTTTTACTCTCATTTAGAAATATTGTGTAGCTACAGGGGTGTAAAGAAAAGATGAGTGGTAAAATAAATACATACATTTATTTATTTAGAAAGTGTACATTTATCAGGTAATATGACACAGACAGACACATACCTGCAGCTTCCCGATGAGACACAGTTAAATGTTTTTAAATCCTGATTAGTCTCAATAATATGAAGCTTATTCAGGACTGGAAGGAAATGTCCACCTGTGTAAAAACGAAAGTAAGAATGCATTTTTGCATTAAAATTATTTACTTCTGAATGCTAGAACATGTAGAAATGAAATATTATTATTCATAGGTGCTTGGGTGGCACAGCTGTAAATAACGCTAGCCCATTACTGCTGGGATCCAAGGTTTGAATCCCAAGCGATGCTATTGGCCAGTCGGGTATCTACATACAGACAGGATTGGCTATATTTTGGTGAGGGGTGGTTGAGGCTTCACTGTGGATTGAGGTCCTGCCCAGTGTGTGTTACTGCACTGTGCCCTGTGTTTACAAGAAAGCTAGATCCATCATGACTGACCAGGATACAGTGGTGATAAAAATATAAAAATGGAATTAAATTGTTACTCATTTTTACTTTATCTGGTTAGGATTAGAGGGTTAGAAAGAAAACAAATGTTGGGAGAACATGCTAAATTCTTTAAAACTGACTAAAAGCAAACGTTGGCCCCAGGAAGTTTCAGCATCTTCTCTACTACCTGCACCACTGTACCTCTTCAATATATTCATGTAAATGAGCTAATAAAAATTTATAAGAGGGCATTTTTGGAATGTAATCACAGGTCCTCAATAAGTTGTGATAGGATGTTCAATGATTTTGTTTTAAAATTAAACATTAATTTCTATGAGCAATGAAAGAGATGCAGGTTTAGGACTGGCACTGAGAGCACACTGACAAGTGCACCTCCTAATAGCTAGGCTGTGTACTACTCTCACAGTACATGTAATTTTCTTTCAAGTTAACAATATATGTTACTGTATTGTAACAAATAAATTATTATTATTATTATTACTTGTAATTAAAACTCAGATGAGCGAGCTTGTGTAGTGTAATGGTAAGTGCCACACTGCTGATAACAGCAGAGTGCTTGAGTTCCTGGGGCCCAAATCCTGGGCTGGCCTTACAAATACAGAAGTTGTGGCAATACGTGAACCTAACCTGGATAAATAGGAAAACACGCTGGATAAATAGGAAAACTGTGGAGGGGCATCCAGTGTAAAAACTGTGCCAAATCAAATATACAGATGATTGAGCTGCTGTGGTAATGCCTAACAGGAGCGGCTGAGTGTCATTTTTTAATTAGAATCATGATCATTACATTAATTAGATCATGTTCATTACATTAATGAAATCAGTGTACATACAATATCTATCATCTCTTATATATGATAATAGGGTGGCACTGTGGCTCAGTGGGTAGCACTGTCACCTCACAGCAAGAAGGTCCTGGGTTCGATCCCCAGGTGGGGCGGTCCAGGTCCTTTCTGTGTGGAGTTTGCATGTTTCCTTCCACAGTCCAAAGACATGCAAGTGTAGTGAATTGTAGTACATACAAAATTGTCCATGACTGTGTTTGACATTGAACTGATGAATCTTGTGTAATGAGTAACTACCATTTCTGTCATGAATGTAACCAAAGTGTAAAACATGACGTTCAAATACTAATAAACAAACAAATATATGAAAATAATATGCATGTGCCTAACCAGTTGACAAATGTACCTTTAGTGTGTGTGCTGCGTTGCCTGCGTTGCCCTGGCAGGCGGTTACTGTTGCTTCCAGTGTCCATGTCTGGGGGCTGGGGGGGTTTCTTGCCCTTGTTCAAGTGCAGAGGGGATGAAGTGTGACTCAGCCTGTTTCTGTTCCTGATGTCTTTATCCAACACCCGAGACTTTGCCTTCCTATTTATACTGGTCATGGTGGGGGCAGGACTACTGGAGTCTGAGTAAAAAGAAAGAGAAATGAAGTACATTTCTTGTAAATGGATAATCAAAGCCTTTTTCTACTCATTCTCTGGTGTAAGAGTTAATTATGTAGGCAAAATGTCTTGAAACAAAACTGAGGGGTGAAAAGCATGAATGCATTTCCTTATTACACAAGCAGTTCAGTGTGTTAGCAAACAAGTCCATTCCTCAGACGTGTTAAATACAGAATCACACTTCCACTGAGAGCAAAGCTCGAGTATAGGATCTACGTTAATTGCTCTCATTTATTCATGCAATCATATTACTAAATATGGCCAAATAGGGCCAGTATGTATTGACAGATAGACATTTGAAACAAGGAACTCACTCTTTTTTATGTACTTTAGTATTTATAATGTGTCCTTGCATTACCTGATATGGATTGGTTCGTGCTTGGTAATAGGATTATAGTAGATGATTGGTTGGTCGTGGCAGTTGTTGGAGGGCAGCAAGCTGGACGGTCAGCCAGGGTTGGAGATGTGGAGCTCATGTCTACAGGAAACAGTTACATTTAAACTCTACCGAATGTCTTAAATACAATATAATTATTTTTCTACACCTGTTAGAAAAGAGTGTGGCTAAAGCAAATGAACTTAATAATAAAGGGATGTGTCTACATTCTTTGGGCAATATAAAGTATGTAACACATTAATACACCAACAGTTAAAATAGCATGGAATTTTGTAAGCATGTAATCATTTAATATTTTGGCACCTGAAGAGTGTGCTGAGATGGGGGGCGGGAAGGTCTTATCAGATGAATCAAGTGCAGAGCGTGACCTAACCAACAAAGAAACAGCATAGCCTACACTGTTAGATTTATAATATAGTGAATGCGAACTCCCAGTAAAATATATTACAGTTAATTACAAACCCTATTTCCGGATACATTGAAAATTCAATAAAAACAAAAATCCATAATTTGTTAATTCTTTTAAACCTTTATTTAACTAAAAAAGTACAAAAGTCAATATTTTCACTGATCAACTTGATTGTATTTTGTAAATATATACAAATTAATACTAAGGACACTTATTCTTGTAGTTTTGCTGCTCATTCTTGCTTGATACACAACAGTCCATGACGACATGTTTTCGATAGGAGACAGATCTGGACTACAGGCAGGCTGGTCAAGCAATGTCTTTCTAAAATCCCAATATATGCAACTGTGTCAATGCTACCCTTACACATACTGCATGCAAGTCACCCAGGCTGTGGGCACTGACACACCCCATACAGTGGGTGTGTTGGAAAACCTAGTGAGCTCTCTACATAGACAGCATTTTATGTCATCCTATGCACACTCTTGAGAAGAAGGCTGTTCGAATTCTTAGATACCTTAAAATGTGCGTTATTTTGAAGTTATAAACCGCCAGAATAACGAGGGAGCATCCGATGCTTCCTTACCGGTGAAGGCAATCCCAGCATTCAGTGTATAAAGGTGCACAAGTGTCATTTATTTGCAAACTCAGACTTGTCAGTGACGGGTTAAACATTTTCGCTAAACAGAGGGAGACATTAGCTGGCATGCTAGTGGGTTGTGCCGCCTCAGCCTATTGGTTTAAATGGCCTGAGGCTAACTGTGTTAGCTTCGTAAGTGAAAACTGCTGTGACGCTGTCCAAGTAGTGCGTTTGAATAACCTGTCTTATAAGTCGATGACTTATTAGAATCCTCTCTACTTAGGCAGCTGCCTAGGTAGGCAGTAGACATCAAGGCGGCTCACTAGGTTTTCGAACAGTAAGTAATGTTGGCTTTTGAATTGAACTCCTGCAACACACACAAATTTGGACAAGTTTGAATGGTCCTGGAGAGCATTTTTTAATGCAGTAGGAAACTGTGTTAAAGTACTTTTTATATACATAACATTCAACAGTGGTTTCAAGCCTTCCTCTACACAGACTGAGATTTCCCCAGATTCCTTGAATCTTTTCACAGTATTATGTACAGTGTATGGTAAAATACCTACATTATTTAAAATCCTGCATTGAGAAACTTAAGTGGTGAGCCATTACCCAGCCTTTGGTATACCCTTTTTTTTTTTTACCCAATCAGACTTACAATTTTGTCTGTTTGTTGTGAAATATTTTAAAATGTTGTAGCTTGAACATTCTATAAACTATTCCCTTTTAATTTGGCCCTTTTTCCCAAGTGTGCTAGAATTGTGTTGCAGGCATCAAATTAAAAATACAAAATACAATCAAGTTTGTCAGACAAAGCATTAAACCTCTAAAAATAATTTCTTAGTGCTTTTGTCAATCAAGTAGATGTGTAACAGAATTAGCAAATCACACACTTTTCAAGTGTTAGAGCTTGCATCCTGCATTTAGAAAAGCATTTAAAACAAAATTCAATGAACACTGTTGTTTATTAGTGACAGCCATCAGGAAACTGAGCTTACAGTACAACCTAGCCTTACTGAAATAACATGAGCAAGAAATGATACATGGAAGACCCAGAGGTGTTTTGGAAAAACATTAAGGAAAAAGAAAAATAGTAAGGAAATGCAGAAAGCATACCATGGACAGATGGATGGACAGAAAGTGACAGTGGCAGTGAGGAAGGGCATCCAGGAGATGTAGAAATTACAAGAGGACATAGAGCTACAAATGAAAAAGAGAGACTAAAAGAATAAGAAGAGACAAACAAACTAACCGATACTTTAAAATACCAGAGTAAAAATGCTAACAAGTACAATAAATGTATTAGCAGTTACAAATTACACATACAAAAGCAATGCAAAAAACTTTGTTTGGAAGACCTGGCACCACTTTACCAAAGGTACAATAACAATTCTGAAAACCTTGGACCAAAAGGCAAAATGCAAAATCAGAAAGCAGTGAATATTTACAGGTATTTAATTGAAAACAGCAAAAATGAGATATTTAATTTTTTCAAATTCTTGATTCCTGCAATACATTACAAAAAAGTTGGGACTGAAGCAGTGTAAGACTAGGAAGTTTGAGGAATAAACAGAAACGCCTGTTTTGGATTTTTGAACATCCAAACAGGTAAATGGACAATAGGTTCTGATAATAAGAGCTTATAAAAGGAGCTTTAATGAAAGAGCTTCTTGTTTACAAGCAATGGTGGGTCAAGCTTATGGTGATGCAAAGTAGAAAAGTGTGCTGTGGTCAGATGAGTCAACCTTTCAAATAAGAAATGTTGTGTTTTCCTAACCGGAAAAGGACCACTCTGATTGTTACCATGGCAAATCAATGTGCTGATGCCAATAAATGGGTATCTGGCACATTTGTAAAGACATCATTAATGCTGAGAGATACATATAATCAAAAAACATAAGCTACTATACAGATATTTTTTCAAAGGCATTCATGCTGGTTTCAGCAAGACATATCCTGCAGGTCTGACAACAGTGTGCCTTTACTAAGAGAGTACAGGTGTCAGACTGGCATGCCTGCAGTCCAGACCTGCTAGCTATTATAAAAAACATTGTACATTTTAACATTGTTAAAAATGTAATAACAGAGAAAAACATTAACATCCTGTTCCAACTTTTTTGAAATATGCTACAGTCATCAAATTAAAAATAAATGTATATATAGAAAATAAATAAATTAACCTTTTAAATTATCTTTACCGCAACAGTGGTTTAGGTCTCAAAGGCTATAACAGTGTTATAATAGGCCTATATCATAGATGTGCAAGCTGCATGACCGTGTGCCAAAATTAAATAAACACCAAAAGGCAGGAACAAAAACAACATACCTTTCAGTCTCCACAATGTTTCCATGTTGATGCATGTTTAGCACATATAGTATAGACATTGAGATGACACTAGAGAAAAAATGAGACTTAGTTATAACACAAAGTGTAACATTTATTAGCATTTTTAATTTTATTACCATGCACAGCAAGTTCTGATCTTTTACCTGAATGCCATAATGACGACCAAGGCTAAAACAGTGGCCTGCATGAACTTGTGACTCAAGCAATTCTGCTCTGGAACTGCAGTCTGCAAACACAGTGACACAGTGACAGTGATCTATTCTCTTCTGACTTTCTGGCCAGGTTTTACCAAGCAGCATTATTGCCGCATCTTCTTGAATACATTTTACATCATGGAGATTTCACCAAAGATATTTCAATACAGTATGAATTTACTTATATACTGTTTTAGATAATCTAGGCTACACATTACTTAGCTATTATAAATAGCTGTATGGCAGAAGTACAGCCAAATTCCAATCTCAGTATTGGTGAGCTAGCGTTACAGACTGCTGCACCGCAGAATTCTAAAATGTGCAGTGGTAGCTCAGTGGTTACTGGACTAGTAATTAAAAGGTTGCCGGTTCAAGCCCCACCACCACCAAGTTGTCACTGTTGAGCTCCTGCAAAGCCCTCAATCCCTTAATCACTAAAATTGTATTTAGTTACAATTCTGTGTCGCTTTGGATAAAAGCATCTGCTTAGTGCCGCAAGTGCAAATGTAAATTCTCAAACGTGAAGTAAGTTCAGGGTGCCACAACTGTCAAGCACTGTGTGTTTGTTGAAGCTCTTTATTAAAATGGGTAAGGTGCTACTGACAAGTCAAGTATTGGCACCAAATAGGGTGGCGCAGAAGTAAAAACACACGCTAGCACACCGGAGCTGGAATCTCAGCTCTGCCATTCGGCTGGGGATGAGCGGCCACTTAACAACGATTGGCCTGTTGTTCATATAGGGGTGGGGTAGTAGTAAGTAGTAATCCGATGTATTTCCTTGCATGTGCAGAAAAGCTGCTGGAAAGGGTGTATGGTAATGGTGGGGTCCCTAAAATCTCTCAGCACTAGCTTGGTCACATTTTTAGTATGACCACAGCTTTACTGTGCTGTGGGCTAACTGCATATGGATTCCATTATACTTCAATTCCCCCATCCTGTGCAGCACAAAATTTAATTCTACAGGTAGCTAAAAGATTACCATTAAGCCATGTACCTTATTTACTGTCTTGGTTGCTTTCTTCCTAAGTGGACCACTTCCTGTTCTGCTGAAGTAACTTCCAGAGAGGCTAAAATGATGAAGAAAACCAACAAAATTCAGTTAATAGCACCCACAGTATGCATGCTAAGCCGCACACTATACTAATACATACCTGACTGTTCCCCCACTGACAGTGCTCTTCATGCTGTCAAGACGTCGTAGTTTAGCCAGTTTGCGACTCCAGCGTTCAAGCTCATTGATGCGAGTCTCCAGATTATCAGTCAGTTTACACAGTTCTTTCACTGCTCCCACGTTCTCCATAAAGATCCGCTCCTATGAAATAACACACATAGAAACACACACGGTTAAATCTCAGTTTAGTATCTCTATGTGAAATTCTTAGGCATAGATGAACGAAGCTTCCTGCACCCATCATAGAAAGTAATTGGGCCACATTCTCTGCAAAATGTTGAGTACGCAAAGCACTTTTCTCTTTGAGAAAAAGGCAGAAGTTGAGGACAGACATTAGAAACAGTAACTTTATACACGTAACATGTCCACCTGCAGCAAACTGTACTGAAAACTGTACCTGTAAATATTTTGCAAATGGGTTTATTCTTTAAATCTTGCAGATACAGGGCTATACATGTCACCTCAGTGGTGAGGCAATGTGCAGCCATAACAATACATCCTTAATACAAGCTTTTAGAACAGAACAAAGCTGGGATGATCACCATCTCATTCAAATGTCACTCAACAACTGTATAATGATGTCATATGACCTGCAAAAAGAATGGAAAAAAGGCAGCTGGGGCAAAGTGTATGATGAGGGCAGTTTGAAACAGGCTCCTATAGGTGCAGGGGTGATGTCACACAAAGCTAGAAAAAAGGCTTTCATCAATGAGAAGAAAAGAAGAGCCAAGTTGGGTCATATAAATCAGTCCATAATGTTTAGACAGAGACCTGGAAAAGTCTACAAGTCACCAGAGGTGGAAAGAGTACTAAACTATTGTACTCAAGTAAAAGTACTATTACTTTAATGAATTTTTACTTCAACGTTACGTAAACGTTACTTAGTTACTTTTTTAACAGCAGGGGGGGTCTCTCCTGTGTAATGCAAACAGGACAATTGGATATAAATCTCACAATAGTTGTTTTTTATTAAAATATAATAGAAAAAAACATGTTGATACAACATTTAAAACATTTAGGGATGTGTAATGTGTAATTTTAGTCCCATAAAACTTTTTCAAACTGTATAACCACTAGTGATGTGTCGTAGAATGATTCGATTCTATTGAACGGCCCTTTAAAATGAAACAAGGGAACCGAGTCGCGCTTCTGGGAGTCGTTTTATATATATACGGCTCTTTAAAAGGAACCGAGCCAAAAGATCCGACTCCCCATCGCAGAATTCACTGCAGCAGTTTCCCAGACGCAATTTTTTTTAGCGTTTATTTTACTCAGTAACGGATGTTATTTAAAATGTAGCGTATTACAATTCTTAATACAAACATACTTAAGTAAAAGTAAAATTACAGGCTGTAAAATCTACTTTAAAAAGTACAAGTACACAAAAAAACTACTCAATTACAGTAACGTGAGTAAATGTAACTCGTTACTTTCTACCTCTGCAAGTCACAGTGTCTCGCACCGTCTGTAAAATTTGATGGAGGATTGGTGATGATCTGGATGTGCTTTAGCAAGTCTTTGTTAATGATGCATGACTTAAGCCACAGACAAGGTTATTCTATAACTTGCTTTTGTTGGTTTGGTTTCTCCAGCAGAACAATGCTCCATGCGACACGGTCCAGGTCAAGCAAGGTGTGGATGGAGGACCACCAGATGTCATGGCCAGCGTAATCTCCAGACTTAAATTCCGTTGAAAACCTCTGGAATGTGATCAAGAGGAAGGTGAACGTCATAAGCCAAGAAACAAAGCTGAGCTGCTTAAATTTGTGCCTAAAGTTTACCAAACCAGAATTTATTGCTACCATGTTTTATGGTCAGATGAGTCTGAAATAGAGCTTTTTGGCAATAAACACCAGAGATGGGTTTGGCAAAAACAAAAGGTACCTCATCCACTCTGTGTAGCATTGTGGTGAATATGTGATAGTGTGGGACTGTTTTTTTCAGATATGTGGTATCATGGACTCTATCAAGTACCAGCAGATATTTAAATCAACACAAAAATGATTCACTGACCACAGAATGAACAGTTTTTACGGCCATCCCAGTCCTCCTACATAAACTCCATAAAAACCTGAAAGATGAGCTAAAGAAAAGAGTATATAACTGTAAACCTCAGAACTTCAGGATCTAAAGCATCTGGATAGATACTGTATGGAGGACAAACATTAGATCCCTTGCCAGCCTCATTAAACATTACAGCGGACTCTTGTGCTGTTATCTTAGCAAACTTAGCACAAACTAACAAACCGAAAAAGGCAACAACTATGGCTCATATATTTGCAAGCTTTACTGACAATGTTGTTTCAATGTTGTATCATTATGGAAAGACAATGAATTAAAGATCAAAATGATAATACAAATGCTCATTAATAGCATGTTTCATCCATGCGTTCTTTTAATGGATTATTTACTGTACCCTGTACATCCTGTGTGAGACATCTTTTAATTATAGGCTTACTCCATTTATAGAAATATTGTTTAAAAAACTGTTTACTTTACACAGCTGTTAAGTCTATTCTACTTAACAAAATTAAGACAACATTTATATTAGAGAAACACTCTAATACACTAAACTAAATCTACATTCATTTATTACTGCTGCTTTCTTTTTCTGATCAGATTGCACACCTGATATCAGCAGGTTTTTGACTTGTCAAGTGTTTGCTTACCTTGTTTACCACCAGTAATTTAGGGATGGTCTCTCCATTGACACAAACAATGTCTCCACTCTCCTTCACAGCTTCTGGAAGAATCTGCTGTACCTCCTGGGCTATCAACCCTAGCATACATATACACAAAAGTAGCATATGTTTGAAAAAGAAAAAACAACTCTAGACACTCCATGATGTCTTACTTGATTAACAGCCAATTCACCTTTTGCATGTTTTTGGGGTAACCAGTGGAAATCCACAAAGCCACAAAATGACATGACAAACTTCCAATAGACACTGACTACAGGCATGCAATAAATCCAAGTCCTTAAGACCATAGTTCTGTGATGCACCCACACTGCCAGACATAATATATCCGTCCTTCATTCAAATAAAGATATGCACATGCACACACACACACACACATACACAATGACTTTATAAAGTGAAGATGGTTACCAGTATCTGCAGTGTTCTCAATGCCCACAGTGGCAGCAAACTCAGGCTTGTACCGGTACTGCACTAGTCGCATCTGAGAGATCCGCTTTAGGTTATCTGTGGTGTCCACCTACACCAAGACAATTCAAGTCATATGATGCTAAGCAGTAAAACAAACAATTATAGATAGATTTGTGAAAGTTGAGTTTAACAAAAAAGACAAACACACCTCTCTCACGTTTTCCTTGGTACGGATGTCAGATGGTTGTACAAGTAACCCCATGACCTTCACGTTGCCATGGACAACCAGAGCCTCATCGGGTCTATCAGTGTTGATACCCACTCGACCATGGTGGTACACTGAATCGGGCATCTGACCTCTCTGCCATAACACCTCACTGTCACTTTCAAACTGACCGGGATTAGATGCCTACCACAGGAAATATAAAAAAAATTGAGTAACTCTTACCCTAAATGTACCTAGCTTCTAATGAAATCAAATGAAATGAGCTTTTTAAACCATGGCTACCATGCTGAAGTTTGTAGGATGAAGTAAAGGTTTGAAAAAAAAAATTAAGACTAAATACAATGCCCAGTGTTTATTCAGTAATTTGTTTAAATACATTGAGAAGATAACATTCAGAAGACATTTAATTATTTAATTATTAATTATTTCTCATTGTTACAGCTAGAGCAGTTCTGGGTTGGGATGGGTGTGTGTGGTGTATGTTCAGGAGTTTAAAAGCAAACCATATGTACTTCAGACTTCAGTATGTAGTCTAAAGTACACAAAATATACACCTGCCAACCCCAGGATAAAAATTGAACCTCCAGTCCCAGGATAAACGATAGTTTTGCTGTTAAACTGGGCATCTGGCAACCCCACCTAAATACTGTAATATACTGTATATAATATATAGAAAATAGATGTTCTGCCCACATGTTTTGGTAAACTTTCATTATTAATTGCATACCAGTTTCTTATTAACTACAGTACAATGTTTAGTTTAATAGTAACAGACAAACTACATCCAGCATGCAAAAGAGAAAAAAAATTAACTAAAACTGTCCACAAAAAGCTAATCTGCCAACTGCATAGTTTTAATACATAATGATATATGAATATTTGGGAAATATCCTATAAATATATGAAGTTACTGTTTTATGAACACTTATATTTTAAAATGTATCCAGAACTGAATACAAATTCATTATTTTCATATTCAAAATCCATGTACATGTGTTTTGTTCCTGCCAAACCTTACAATCTGCCCAACAGTACAACACTACTGAGGGCAAAATGTATTCTGGTTGTCCAAGATGGTTGACACTCAAAACATTACAGCATTTACCTTACATACTTCAGTTCATTCTTATACACTGTACCTAATACACTGTCCTAAACTGTATCACTGTTTATTTTAGTGCATGACACACCTTCAACTCTAATGAATCAAGAGTGAGGGAAGTGAGGGGAACTCTAAGAATGTTGGGCTGGATTTCTCTTTGTCTTTGGCAGCCAACCCCCCATTTTTGTTTATTTATTTAGACAAACAAATACATGAAGGGCTGTGAAAGAACTAAAATGAGGTGGGTGCAGGATTCATAAAGAACGAAAAAAGAGAATGATAGCTAAAAATATTGTCAGTCAATTGGTCAGGAGGAGCTGTGTTATTAACTTAAGTCATAACTCCATGAACGGGATTCTAACACCATACTTTTTTGGTTGAAAGACTAGAGTAAAATGAATACAGATTTAGTTTTTACCAAACTGTTTCTTTCAAGAACAATAGTATAATATTATACATGTAACCAATTACATGAAACATGTTTTTGGCAGGTGTACATTAGCAAGCAATCTATAACAATCTTAACATGCTGCATTAACTATTACTTATAACAATACTAAATGAAAGTATAATATGGTGGCTGCAATAGATGATCCATAATTGGACAGGGACAGATGACTGACACAAAGAGACAGGAAATGATTTGAGGAGGTTGGTCAGACAGACACAGCCAGACTGACAGAGGTTACCCTGACGATGATCCTCTCAGACACTTGAGCTGCCACCACGTAGCTCTGACTGTGGGACTGAGCCTGGAGAGCTACCGCCAACATGAAGTACCTAAGAAACACATTGAGTCATTTTACTACATTGTAATATATCTTTTTTCTCATCTTTCTCATCTCCATAAAAGTGCCATCAGTGCTGGCTGACCTGAATATTTATGTTTTCCATGCATGTATGTTTAGGTGGTGAAACACTAATCCAGGCTCACGAGGTATTTTAGAAATAAAATTAAAGTTGGCCCACTACTAAGCAGGTTTAAAAACTGCTTACTGTTTTAACTCTCTGTGTCACTATCACATAAAACAAATCTAAAATCTTTTTTCCCCAACTTAAAACATTAACATTACACCTACATTAACGTTCCTGGGTTTTTGGATGAACATGGTGGCTTCAAAAAAATGAAAACTAGACAGCAAGTTCCAAAGATTTTAGGTGCGCTGGAAAAGTAAATATTTTTACACTGACTTTAGAGGGAAGTGTGTATATTTCATTTAAAGAAGTAGAATAATCTTCCCATTAGAATGATCAACTGGTGAGTGAAAATAGCAAAATTCTAGTTTACACAGCACTGTCAAAGATAAATAATTTGTCACTCAAATAAAAAAAAGTGTCACTGTAATCAAGTAGGTCTATGATATTTTTAACAAGAGAAAGGTTTGGACCCCCCTGCACTAATCTGTGTGGTGCTGATGCTCTCCATGACTGACTTTGTTTCTCGTTATGTGTGTTTGACAGCGAATGTCTGTGTTTTATACCTTTGGTCAGGGTTTGGCTTGCCCTTCTTCCTCATATTATTGGCTGTAGTCTCGCTGAAGTGCAGTCGACCTACTGTTACTTTGGTAACCTGTTCTGGGGGCAGAGTGACCCTAGAGACACAAACAACATTACCTCAAGTTTTCTCCATCTACTAAACAGCACATTTTCAGAAATAAGGCAATACTACTCTAGTACTAAATTTAACATTTAATGTCGTGCACATCTGCTTCCTGTTATACATGATGAGATGAAAATGTTTTAAGCATACACCAATGCATAAGTATGTAAGTGAGCTGTATAATTTAGAAATAAATCACAGCATTAACAGGAAAGACTTATTTCCTCCTGTGCAAGTGTGGTACAAAAATAGTAAACTCACAGTACAGGTTTAAATGGCCTCTTGCTGCGGTCGGACTGAGACTGTTCCACATTGATGGTCTGGTTCATGGCTTCCAACTGTACAGTCATTTTAGGAACAGAATATTCCATGTTATTTTAGACATAATTAACATTTCTTTACAATTCTATACTTACACCCTAGGTCAGTTCATGCTAAGACCTTTGGTAAAATATTGTGTTTTCTGAGTTTTCTATGTGAATATAAGTGAAACACCTTACAAGTAAAATATAACTTTTTCCCAAATTAGACTGCACTACATTTTCTGAATGTTACAACTGACAAAACCTACAATATTAAAAGTGCTGTAGCTTTTACAAAAGCCATTTTATAGTTAGTTGTTTTCCACTCTGTTAAATTCAGCAAATAAATAGCAGTTGTGAATTGCAGAAGTTTGTTCCATGTATAAAACATATTTTTCATTTGTAACATATCCTGCTAATATTGCAGTCTGTTTTTTAGTTCTTGGACAATCTGTTGTTTTTCTTGGAGGCAAAATTTAGCATACTTCGCTCTGTGTTTGGTGTCACAATGCCAAATTTATATTGTATAGCTATGCTGTATATCTATTTTGTACTCCTTTACCACTGACACGGCCTCATAACACAAAAGACATGCTGTTTTTCTTTTTGAAGCACAAACTTGTATTCAATTTTCCATCTTTTATTAAATCACCTTCCTTCTGCATAAATTTTCTCTTCTTGTACATTTTGGGATTATTTGTAGATATTTCCTAACATCTCTCGTTGGAAAACCGCCTCAGTTAAACACTGATGTGGAAACACTGTCATCTAGTGGCAGGATGCGGTCACTTCGAGGGTCACAAAATCAACATAAATTGTGGGAGATGTAGTTTATGTTTACAATTTTTTATTTTTTTTTATGTTTACGATTTTACAATGTATTTTAAGTAGGGCTGTCGAAGTTAACGCGATAATAACGCATTAACGCGATCTCAATTAAACGCGATTAAAAAAAAAAATGCCGTTAACGCAAATTCTAGTTCATGTTGAGACTTGACTGGTAGAACCAACGTTTTAATGTCGGACTTGCCACCGTTGTTCATTTGCGGTTTGTTAAAATAATATAACTGAGCGTCGTAGGGATGCACTTGCATAATAAAGAAATAAATACACGCTATATTCACAAGTTGTCGGGAGCAAAACACTTTATTAACTTAATCTGTTATGGCACTGAATACCGGAGTCAAGCACGCTAGTCCATGAACTATGGAAGCCCCAAAGGGTCAAAACACACTCACTTCGTGTAGAAACGTCCATCAAACCATTGTCACGATACAAACACAGAAAAGTCTGTTACAATAACTACGCCTTATCCCACCTAAAGCACCGCTGATCTACAATGTTTGCTGATGGAGAAATTCTAACCTACAATCTGACATATATACGAAGTCAAGGGTCTCTGCTGGATAGTATTACTGCCTAGTATGTGAGTGAATAAAACTCCCTTATAGTTTTCTCTTGTCCCAGCAGTTTTTAACATAAGTACATTTAGCATAAAATGTGTTCACCATTTTAATTGTAACATTTCACTTAAAAAACCTTGTTTTCTATAACATTTACACAGATTTTATTTAATGTGATTAATCGCGATTAACTATATGAAATTAAAATTATTATTTTAAAAATAGATTAAAAATTTTAATCGTTTGACAGCCCTAATTTTAAGACAATCATACGTCTTTTAAGCTCTCGAGAAACACATAAAATGACGTGGCGGGCCGGATTCGGCTCACAGGCCTGGAGTTTGACTCATGTGTCTTAGACAATTAGCAAAACATAGAATTTAAACATAGGTGTTCTAACTTTCTTATTGGTATATTACTTTTCAGGGACAGGTAGGTAGCCTTGTGGGTGGAGCCTTAAGCTATCAATTGGAAAGTTGCAAATTTGAATGCAGGCTCTGCCATGCAGCCACTGTTGGGCCCTTAACGCTCTTGGCACCAGGGGCGCTGTACAATTACAGACCCGGCCACAACAGCTGGGATGTGCGAGAAAATTTTTTTATAGTACCATACACGTAAGGCATAAATCTGCCCCTTATATTTCAGTATCTGAACTTATATATTAATACAATATTGGTTAGAAACAATTAAACAAAAAAACTACAGAACACAGGTCAAGCGGTCTTAGCAGAATCCTGCAGCCTAGTGTTTGCTTTGTGCAGCAAATACTGTACTGTACTTTAAAATGTGCATCTTTTGGGGTTGGGGATATTATTTCCTAAAATGTCTTAATAACTTCAAATGTAGAAATGTTTGAAGAAAAGTTTATCAAATTATCATGACAGCCAAAATATACAGACAACAAACAGACAAAAGCCACTTTATTTTTTATTAAAACAATGTGGCTACATAGCAAAATGCTCTGTGATAGATCATTAAAATGTTCAGTTTATATAAAATAGTCTGGTTTTCTTTGTCTTTATATTAAAAAATACACTGATCAGCCATAACATTAACACTTTGAAGTTCTACAATTACTGACTGTAGTCCATCTATTTCTGTACATACTTTTAGGCTGTTTTGACCCTGTTCTTCATTGGTCAGGATCCCCACAGGACCACCACGGAGCAGGTATTATTTGGGTGTTGAGTCCTTCTCAGCACTGCAGTGACACTGACATGGTGGTGGTGTGTTAGTGTGTGTTGTGCTGGTATGAGTGGATCAGACACAGCAGCGCTGCTGGAGTTTTTAAATACCGTGTCCAATCACTGTCCACTCTATTAGACACTCCTACCTAGTTGATCCACCTTGTAGATGTAAAGTCAGAGACGATCGCTCATCTATTGCTGCTGTTTGAGTTGCTCTTCTAGACCTTTATCAGTGGTCACAGGATGCTGCCCACTGGGTGCTGTTGGCTGGATATTTTGGTTGGTGGACTATACTCAGTCCAGCAGTGACAGTGAGGTGTTTAAAAATTCCATCAGTGCTGCTGTGTCTGATCCACTCATACCAGCACAACACACATTAACACACCACCACCATGTCAGTGTCACTGCAGTGCTGAGAATGATCCACCACCCAAATAATACCTGCTCTGTAGTGGTCCTGTGAGAGTCCTGACCATTGAAGAACAGCATGAAAGGGGGCTAACAAAGCATGCAGAGAAACAGATGGACTACAGTCAGTAATTGTAGAGCTTCAAAGTACAGTACTTCTATATGGTAAGTGGAGCTGATAATATAGACAGTGAGTGTAGAAACAAGGAGGTGGTTTTAATGGTATGGCTGATCAGTGTAAGATGCAGATAAATTCGATTTGTGCTGAATATGCTGACATTTCTATGTTTGGTGTAAAAATATTGTAATGAATAGACAAAGTTTCACATCCTGAATGTATTACAAGGACTCTAATTAAATATAAGACTGCAAAGTCCTGGAAAGACTGCTTGATGTACTTGATCTGTGTCAAGCTGACCCACTGGTCTTTTACAACAATATTTGTACCTTGACTCCATTAAGTTTTAGGTAGAAGCATTCAATTGGTTGTAACCCTTCACTGGTCTTCACGTATTTTGGATCTCCCAGCATGCCGACGTACACAGTAACCTGGAAGTGGTTCTTTTTCTGACACACAAATGCATCGTCAGCCAAAGAGAAATTAAAGCCCTTGTCGGCATCCACTCTGTATGTAGGCATTGGGCTAAAAATAGAGAAAAGTGTGTGAGAGAAAGAGAGAGATAGAATTGATAAATGAGAGAACGGTCAGCAAAAAGCTGAACACTTCAATCACTATAATTATCCATCACATAATCATAACATTAGACGTAATATCACTGGAAAATCTGATAGAACATGCAACATTTCTGAGATTTGTAAACATGTACAATTGTTATTTGGAAAGTTGGTGTCTATAATCAGTCATTGAAAATATCTTCTTTATTAGTGTTCTATTTGCATCTCTTTTCGCTGGTCATTTTCCCAATCATTTCTCTCTGGTACCCATCTCCCCCTACTTCAGTTAGCCGAAACTACTTTTACGACTACTCCTACTCACAGCTCACCTCATTGGAATTCCCAGCTTTCTCCATTTTCTGGCTCCCCATCCCTCTCTTGTTCTCTCTCACTACTGCCTCCCTTTACCCCATTAAATCCATCCATCTAACCCAAACCTTTTATAAACACCTTCTAGTTTCTCTCGTTATCTTTGTTTCAGCATGCCGTAATGCATCTCATTTGAAAAGCACACACAAGCTTACATTAGTACATTTCTAATAGGCAAGGAATTCACCCACAGTTCTTTTCCACTGGCATCATATAACAGAGTCCATTTGTTCTGTTGATGTGGCTGCCATTTTATGCACTGGTAGTTTGGGTCCAAATATGAGTTATCAGGATCCTGCATCAAACCTTAATAACACAAAAACAATATTTGTTGAATGTTTCTATGAACTGGTTCATTACAGAAAACCAGCTTCTGAGGCCAGGGTATATGTCCAGGGTATTTCAGCCTGGCACCCAGGGAACTGGTCCGGTCGTGACCCTGACCAGGATAAAGTAACCAGAATAATAACTTAGGCAATTTACAATAGCGGTTTCCCTTCTGCATGTGTATAGGAGGTGAAGAAAAACTGAGGTGCTTATAGAAAACCCCCTGCAACATGGAATGAACATACCAAGTGCCTCAAAGACTATGACCAGAGATAAGATTTAACCTAGACCCCTATGTCACAGCTGTGTGACTGTGCCACCTGGATAACAGAACATTGTATAGCCCTCTAGAATAATGTTAAAGTGTCGATTTATCTAAAAACTTATGAATTATAAATATGAAAAAATATCTACATTTTATTTTTTAGCAGGTATTGTAGGATTTAAGCTCTAAATTCTTGTGGAAAATGGCACTTGGAAGAAGGAGTGTATGCCAACACCTCCAGAAATTTTTATGTATATGGACTAAGCCTAAAATACATAAAAGATAAACAAAACTATCTCTAGTAAGAACTTAAAAAATTATAGACTTCAATAAAAATGAAACTGGAAATAGTGAGCATGTGTTTTACCTGGTTCTTGTTTGATAATGCCACTTAGTATTTGAGCATTAAGAGTGCTGTTAGGAGAATCTGAATGCTTCCTCTTCTTTGCTTGAGGGACAGGTATACCACTAACACAGAGACACAAAGACAGAAAGACACACACACACACACACACATATTAACCAATAATGTTATTTTTCAGGCTTGTAATATGTAACATGCTTTTCTTTCTTTCTCTCCTGATCTATCTTACTCTGGTCCTTGTGAAGGCTGCAGTAGCTGATGGAGTATCTGAGCCTGTTGCATGTCTCCACCTCCACTGCTTGCTGGACCGATTGGGTATTGTGAAATCATGGACTCTGGTTTCAGGAACATGTCCCGATGTAGGCTGGGATAGTGGCTATGTGTGGGCAGGGGTGGTGAGGTGGTCATTTGACACATATTCTCCGGCGTCATGGTTCTGAGCATGTGTGAGTCTAAGAAACAAGCAAGAGATATTGAAATGTGCATCATTTTCCACATTATGTCATCTAGAAAAGTCTTATCTTAAAAACCACCAGGACCTGTTGGTAGGTCCAAATATGCATGACTCACTCTTATAACTGTATAACTATTGGTTTTGTTATGGTAACTAAATAACATGCTTAAATATGAAGTATTATATTTTGAGCGTGTAGATGAAAAGTTGAGAACCACATTTACTCTTTTCATTTAAACACAAAACTCACAGTGAAATAAAAGTAAATTAAGGACATCACTTGACTTACAGTATGTTTCATTAGTAAACTGGATTTCTGCCAATCAGATTAAAATATTCCACACCTTTTTCTTTTGGTGGGAAAGACTAACACAGGTGTGCAGGAAGCAACACAACACAATGAATTTTTAGATATAAATCAAAATCATTCAGCATATGAATGGTCAGAAATATGGAAATTCCTAAGCAATTGTATTTTTTTGTAAATGGTTTGTAATACGTTACTTATAATAATAAGTAGAATAAATACAGAGTAAATACAGCAAACAATTGTCCCTCTAAACTTCATGTCTTACAGATAATCTATGTAAACATTAGTTAACACACCCTGTACATGGAGGGTCTTTTCAGCGGATTGTAGTACACTATTTTTAATTATTTAATTAATTTAATATACCAGAAAACATAATGTTAAACATGTCATTAGCTTTGCACATGCCCCAGTTTATGTTTTATTATTTTACAGTACAGAGGATGGGTTAACCTATTATTACTTCAACTAAAATCAACAAAACATGGAATTAACAAGTGGTGTCCAAACTTCAGCACAGAATTGTCGCCATTACAAATATGTTTTCTGCCCCTTTTAGACATATTGAGTGTAATGAAGCTAAAAATCTGCCAAATATGTGTTAACCATCTACAGTCCATAATATTATTATTAGTTTTGAGGCAAAATATGCAGCAATTTAGTCAGTGTCAATTTTAAGGTCTGATGTGTTACAATGGCGTGGCTTGATAGTAAGGCAGTGCAGGTGCAGTTCAGTCTCTTATTAAAAAGAAATGGCACATCATCTGAGCGGCTGTAGTGATAGTAAAACTACAACAACTGGTGTCACCACAGTAAAATCTGGTCTGCATCCCTGAATTGGCATAGTTTGTATGTCAGATGCCCTCCCTAATGCAACCGTCCTAATATTATCCATGCTTCGGACCAGCACTGAGAGCACAGTGACAAGTACACCTCCCACAGTGCTTACTCCCACCTACCGCCTCGAAAATAATCATGTCCGTGCAGACACCTGACCAGTTGATAGCACTGCGTGACACTTGATGACACCAAATAATAATAATAAAGCTGATTAATAAAAGCAATAAATTATATATACTTTACATGTACTGCTGTGCCACCTGACAGACATACTTATTTAGCAAACATGTTATTGAGCCTTTTAAAAAATGCCTAAATAATTTATTTTTTAGCATATACACACATGCTTTATAAGAAAAGCCTTTCATGGATGACACTTACCATTCACTTGCTGGGGGGAATAGGGCTCTGAACTAGAGTCTGGTGGAGACTCAGGCAAATTTCTGTAAAAGATATATGGTACATAAGTTGTGTAAGAACGTGCAGTTTTTAAAGAAAGAAGTTACAGACTAAAATAAAATGCTCATAGATCTCATAGCATAAGCCTACCTGCTGGTTCAATTGTTTCCATGTTACTATTCAATTAATGATTGCAAAATGCAACACATCATTCAAAAACATAATTCATAAAAGGTTATCAGGACAAATCCATTTGTCTTATTCTTCACAGATTGCTCATGGTTGACTCCCTTCACTCCTTGTGAGAGATTTGTTGAAGCTTTATTTGTTGAAGTTTGGTTCAGGTCATTTTGTAGACTGGGTGGAGAAATTTTTGTATTGTATAGCCAACAGAGTGAGCAGCTTGGAGGTGTGGCTATGGCAATAGAAATGTCACAATGGAAACTATTGTTTGAATCTATCTTGCATTCAGTATAAACATGTTTACTGTCTAAATTCTTATTGTATTGTATTATATATACTGTGTCCACAATGCCTCAAATTACCCTGTTCTCTCTGCCCTTTCTCTCTCCTTCATCTTATCAGTGTTTGTTTAAATCTCACACTTGCTGTCTCACCTCCTTTCTCAATCTGCCTTTTTCATTTTTTTTTTACTTTCTCTCTTGTACTCACTTACTTACTCACCCAGGTGCGTAGTGAGTGCAGTGTTCTATTTTGATGTGAGGTTGCGGGATCGGTTGGTGATGCTGGTGGCTCTGGCAGGGATGGCTGTGTCTAAGCAGTCCAAGTGGTGGTGGAGGGGGATAAGGGTTCTGGCACGGCACAGGCTGAACGCTGCCCTGACGCTGGGGATTAGGGGGGCTCACGCCACACACCACCCCCCCAGAGGAGGACGCTCCAGCCTGGGGGGAGGAGAAGTTAGGCCCTGGGGTGCTGTGGACTTCAGAAAAGCAGCTGTAGAAAAGAGTTTTTTTTTTTATTAGAAATATCTACGCAATCATTTTGCAAACAATCTGACAGCCAAAACATACAGCATGACGTGGTGTTAAAGTAAACACACACAGTGTTAACATTTTAACAGATAATTAAAAGTGTGAGAGTTTGAGCAAAAGCATGTGCCCAAGATATTTTAACCTATCAGTTGTGGTGTGTTGATACAGGAAGACTCAATTCATTTGTAAAAGTCTCTATTAGATATTTATTGTTTTACTGAGAACTCCAAACCTCATTTTCAGAAAAGTGGAAACATTTTGTAAAATGCAGTAAGCAAGAATCTGTGACTTGTTAATGCTCTTTAAACTTTATTTAACTTACAAAGTACAAAAAGTTTTACAATGGTTTTACTGACCAACTTAATTGGAATTTGATGCCTATAATAAACTCAGAAAATGTTGGGACAGTGCTAAATAAGAGTAAAAAGCTTATTGGCTCATTGGAAACTTAATTGGAATTTGATGCCTGTAATAAACTCAGAAAATGTTGGGACAGTGCTAAATAAGAGTAAAAAGCTTATTGGCTTATTGGAAACTTAATTGGAATTTGATGCCTGTAATAAACTCAGAAAATGTTGGGACAGTGCTAAATAAGAGTAAAAAGCTTATTGGCTTATTGGAAACGTAATTGGAATTTGATGCCTGTAATAAACTCAGAAAATGTTGGGACAGTGCTAAATAAGAGTAAAAAGCTTATTGGCTCATTGGAAACTTAATTGGAATTTGATGCCTGTAATAAACTCAGAAAATGTTGGGACAGTGCTAAATAAGAGTAAAAAGCTTATTGGCTTATTGGAAACTTAATTGGAATTTGATGCCTGAAATATACTCAGAAAATGTTGGGACAGTGCTAAATAAGAGTAAAAAGCTTATTGGCTCATTGGAAACTTAATTGGAATTTGATGCCTGTAATAAACTCAGAAAATGCTGGGACAGTGCTAAATAAGAGTAAAAAGCTTATTGGCTTATTGGAAACTTAATTGGAATTTGATGCCTGAAATATACTCAGAAAATGTTGGGACAGTGCTAAATAAGAGTAAAAAGCTTATTGGCTTATTGGAAACTTAATTGGAATTTGATGCCTGTAATATACTCAGAAAATGTTGGGACAGTGCTAAATAAGAGTAAAAAGCTTATTGGCTCATTGGAAACTTAATTGGAATTTGATGCCTGTAATAAACTCAGAAAATGTTGGGACAGTGCTAAATAAGAGTAAAAAGCTTATTGGCTCATTGGAAACGTAATTGGAATTTGATGCCTGTAATAAACTCAGAAAATGTTGGGACAGTGCTAAATAAGAGTAAAAAGCTTATTGGCTCATTGGAAACTTAATTGGAATTTGATGCCTGTAATAAACTCAGAAAATGTTGGGACAGTGCTAAATAAGAGTAAAAAGCTTATTGGCTTATTGGAAACTTAATTGGAATTTGATGCCTGTAATAAACTCAGAAAATGTTGGGACAGTGCTAAATAAGAGTAAAAAGCTTATTGGCTTATTGGAAACTTAATTGGAATTTGATGCCTGAAATATACTCAGAAAATGTTGGGACAGTGCTAAATAAGAGTAAAAAGCTTATTGGCTTATTGGAAACTTAATTGGAATTTGATGCCTGTAATAAACTCAGAAAATGTTGGGACAGTGCTAAATAAGAGTAAAAAGCTTATTGGCTTATTGGAAACTTAATTGGAATTTGATGCCTGTAATAAACTCAGAAAATGTTGGGACAGTGCTAAATAAGAGTAAAAAGCTTATTGGCTTATTGGAAACTTAATTGGAATTTGATGCCTGAAATATACTCAGAAAATGCTGGGACAGTGCTAAATAAGAGTAAAAAGCTTATTGGCTTATTGGAAACTTAATTGGAATTTGATGCCTGAAATATACTCAGAAAATGCTGGGACAGTGCTAAATAAGAGTAAAAAGCTTATTGGCTTATTGGAAACTTAATTGGAATTTGATGCCTGTAATATACTCAGAAAATGTTGGGACAGTGCTAAATAAGAGTAAAAAGCTTATTGGCTTATTGGAAACTTAATTGGAATTTGATGCCTGTAATATACTCAGAAAATGTTGGGACAGTGCTAAATAAGAGTAAAAAGCTTATTGGATTATTCAAGTTACTTTGTTTTAAAATATTTCACAATAAGCAGGTGAGAAAGAGTATAAAAAAGATCCTCCATAGGCTCAGTCTTTGCAAGTAAAGATGGGTTGTGGCTCACCGCTTTGTGACAAAATTCATGAGAGTATTGTCAATCAGTTCAAGAAGAACATTTCTCAACACAGGATTGCTAATAATTTTGGTATTTCACCACCATCTGTACATAATATTGTTAAAATATATAAAGAATCTACAGAAATCTAGAGAGTCAATAGGGCATAAACAAAACCACTGTTGAATGTCCATGACCTTTAAACCCATGAGATGGAATTGCATGTAAAACTGTCATGTTACTATAATAAATATAGCTACATCAGAAAATTGTTGTCACTTAACAGGCTAATGCTGCATCAAGAAATGCAACCTAAAACTACTATGCAAAAAGAAAGCCACACGTCAATTCTATGCAGAGAATTCTAACGCTGCAGAGTTCACTGGGCCCAAGCTTATCTCCAAAACAGTGGAAATGAGTGCTGTAGTCAGATGAGTCCACGTTTCAACAGAGTCTCTGTGTCAAAGACAAAAAGGACCATCCAACACGAAAGCGTGTAACAGAATTTTAAAGAAATATACTCATTATCAAGGCAACAACTTTGGCTATGTAGACACAGAGTGTATGTATATGTTTGACTGGCCTGCCTGCAGTCCAGATTTGTCTTCTATTGAAATATATGATGCATCATGAAGAGAAGAACCAGACAACAGTGATCACTTTACAAAATGTCCCAACTTTATTGGAAATGGGGTTTGTAAAAATGCTGTACCCGACTGCTGTAATGCCATATGTTATGGAAATATTCACACTTGAGTCAAGTACAAATGTTTTTGTTAGTTTATACTCCACAGTATTTTTAACAGAAAATCACTCCTTTGCGTTGATACATTTTCAGAAACCTTCATTACTCACTGCTATTTTAACCTTTTTTTTTCTTTTTTTTTAATTATCTATTTTTTCCCCACTTTTTTCCCCCCAACTTTTATCCCCATTCTAATCGTGTCCAATTACCCTGATTGTGTCCTCTATACTGATTCGACCCTTTTGCCGCTGACTGAGGACGCCACTCAACTGACTTGCGCCCCCTCTGGCACGCAATCAGTACAGCCTGCATTTTTCACCTGCACGAGCCGAGTTCATACACCGAGAGACACTGCGCACGGAGGGTCACACCCCTTTCAACGCTATTCCTCAGCCCCGTGCAGGCGCCGTCAGTCAACCAGCAGGGGCCGCAGTTGTACCAGTCATGAGGACCTATGCTCCGACTCTACCACTAAGCCCCTGAACAACAGCCAAACTTTTTCATACTACCGCCCAACCCAGTCGGAAAGGTAGAGCTGAGTTTCGATACGATGTATCTAGAAACCCAACTCTGTTGAGCTAGAGTACTTTACCGCTGCGCCACCTGAGCGGCTTCAACCTTTTTTAATCTTTTAATCTTTTTAATACCCTTTTTAATAGATGAATAGAATACTCCTTTTTATTTTGCTCTAAAACAGAAAGGATTAACTGAAGTAAAAAGCTGTTTCGTTTTCTATTACTATTTTTATTCATGCTGCCATCTTTATTAGAAAGAATGTATTTTTTATCATTGACAATTTGGCAAAGCTGAATCATTGCTGAGTGAATTGGTTTATCTGATCTATCGGTCTCCTTAACTTTTATTTATATATGTTTTGTCATTCAACTGAATTTTATTACATAACTTTTTTTTATTGTCCAGTACAAAATAAGAGCTAAATATTAATACAGCCAAGGCCCTGTGATGAATTGGCATCCTGTGTGTGACTGCTTTGCGCCGAGTGATTCTGGGGAAGCCAGACTCCTGACCAGGGTAAAGCAGTGGTAAAAACAAACAAGCAAACAAAAAAACTAATAATAACAATGATACAGTCTAATAACATCAGATACTTTAAGAATCTTACTTGACTAGCTTTATCATTGTTACTTTAACAAAATTTTATTTCTAAACTTTTTTTGATACTTCAATACAAATAATAAAAGGTACTTTAAAACTTTTACTTGAGACTCTTTAAAACTAACTTTTTACAGTATTGTAATTGTACTTTACACAATTATGAATTACGTTTTTTTTTTATACAACTCTTCTTCATTTTAGGTATGAGAAATGGGCTTTTGACCCAATACCGTAGCTTAGTGTATTGCATGTGTTGTGTTGTTGGTTCTTCAGACTCTTACATATCTGTGCTGTCGTCTTCTTTGCTGATGTATTCCTCCAGTATACTGGTGTCAATGTTGCTTGGCTCCAAAGAGCTGTTAATATCATGACCTGAATGAGAGAACAAAATAGAGAAGATAAGGCAAATGTATATTAGTTTTAATATGTTTTCATTGGTAGTACTGAGTTAAAAAAATAAAATAAAAAGAAAATGTATTCTGATGAGGTTAATCAGAATTACCTCTCTATAAGTAATTCATTGGTTTGCATTTCTTGGTTTGAATTTAAAGCTTAACTGGCTTAACATTTTTATCCTTTTTTATTTGATTTGACAATATGCCCAGTTGATTATGTTAAAGCAACTTAGCACACATTTCTAGCAAAACATTACATTTTCCATTGTTCCATTTCTTTATAATTGAGTGAGAATTATACAGTGACATACAGTATACTGTGGCTGCAGTTGTGCAAGACAGAGAAGATGCTGTATGTTAATGTAAGTAGCTCTCTAGCTTGTTTAACACACGTTATTGTTTTCTGGGTCTCTAAATTAGTTTATGTCAACTGAATATTGATGAATGCTAACAACAGCTAGTTTCTAAGTTTTGCCTTAAGTTACAGTTTAGGGAACTAATCTTGTTTTACCTCTTTTTGCTGGATTCAAGTATTAAATAGTAGGGTCCCCCCCATCCTACTGCTGCATCATTTATTCTATTTGTGTCTATGGTGGTTGATTTTGTGTATTATTCTCTCTCCACAGGGTGCAGTAGCCAGGTTTCTCAATTCCCCTTGAATTTTGTAGCTTTGTGACTATAGAAGCAGAATAACTCCTACATCATACTGCTGATCCTAAAATAAACTGCTAGTCTGTATGTCCTAAAGTTACAACATAATAAAACCATTGGGAACGAAATAACAACCCCTAATTTGCTTCAGCTAAACAACAAACAAGAGATGTGTTCAAGGTGTTTTAATACTGCTCTTGCACCTCAAACATAGAACTTCTTTTTGCACCTTGTCACCTTCGTTCATCAAGCCCTCTGTGTACAGTGTTAACTAATCTGATGTATTTTACACTCCCATGCGGGCAGCACGGTGGCTAAGTGGGTAGCACTGTCGCCTCACAGCAAGAAGGTCCTGGGTTCGAACCCCAGGTGGGGTGGTCTGGGTCCTTTCTGTGTGGAGTTTGCATGTTCTCCCCGTGTCTGCGTGGGTTTCCTCTGGGAGCTCCGGTTTCCTCCCACAGTCCAAAGACATGCAAGTGAGGTGAATTGAAGATACTAAATTGTCCAAGACTGTGATTGATATAACCTTGTGAACTGAAGAAACTTGTGTAATGAGTAACTACCGTTCCTGTCATGAATGTAACCAAAGTGTAAAACATGACGTTAAAATCTTAATAAACAAACAAACAAACACTCCCATGCTTTGCTTCCTATAGAAATAACATTAAGCTGAACTAAAAAATACAGTGGACTGAAACAACGGCTGATTCATGTGTGAATGAACTTAATAAGACAGGTAGTGAGTAAGTCAGGCTAGCTGAGTCAGTCCAAGTAATAGGCTAATCTGACTCAGTCAGACACCTGTGTTTCTGTCACACTCTTCACGAACTGCATGTTCTGCTTCTAACTACGCAACTACACTTTTGATATGTTTTCCGCTCATTTTAGTATTGTACCAGCAAAACATGCACCATTCAAAACATAAGGTGTTATTTTTAACACAGTTTAAGACGGCAGCACACAACATGCTCTACCAAAATGAGTAAATGCAAAAGCATCCCTATCCACATTCTTAAAACTTCCACATAGCACAAAATACGAAGCACACTAACAGACAAAGAGTATATAACAACTGTGTAGATAAGTGATGGAGGAAGATGGGTGGGGGGTTTTGCTGGGATAGAAGGTCAGGGGGAGGTATGGAGTTGGTTGGCAGGCATCCCCTTAACCCCCTCACTCTCCTCTTTGATAGATTAAGAGGCTACACAGCCTGGTATGTAAAGAATTTTAGTGTTAGTGTTGGGAAAAACCTCACTTCGCATGTTCTTCTCATTGGTCTATCATTATCACTTAAAAGAAGCTTACTCTTATACTTTACTATAGAATAAACTGTAATGAGAACAAACAAGCTCATCATGTAAACAGAACTAGAGTTTAATGGTCCTTTACTACAGTTTAATTATTTATTTTTAAAATATGGAGGATGTTCTGTATTACTTGTAAAATATCACAATCAACTGTTAGCGACTCTGTATTTTTCACATAGAAAACAGTAACAAAAGTACTACAGTTGCCTGATTGGGTAACGTTATGCTAAATGTGTGCCAAGGAGCATAGAGGACAGGAGAGGGATGACTGCTCTTTAATAAGACCCAGATGTTCACCCCACCCAACACAACCAGTAAATCTGCACTGGCAGGACTGATAATGGCTTGGAGAGACAGAAAGGGATGGGGGTGGGTATCAGCCCAATGAGGAGGCAATGGTGAAAGAGATGTTTTTAAAGAAGATAGAGAAACAGAGAATGTAACAGAAAAGTAACAGGTAACCTGCTACTGTCCCTGACATTTTCTTTGTGAGAGAGTTTTCTTATATACACTTATTGGCCACTTTATTAAGTACACTAAACTAATTCTAGCAAGGTACAGATTTGTCCATATGTCTTTTCAGATGCATGTGTTAATAAGCATCAGAAAACAGTGCCAATTTTAGTTGTGTTGTGAGTTTGTTCTTTTACCTAGCCCATTCATCTCCTTGAAGTTCTGAAGATTGTTTAATGTTTATTACCAAACATTTTTGGTAATAAATGAATAGGCCTTTGCTTAATGCTTATTTTATACCCACACATGTATCACCTGTTTATGTATCACCTTTTCAGTCTTATATTGCTTCTGCCTTACTCTTTTGGAAATGTGTTGTTGGCATCAAGTGTAAAATGAATGCAACTTGAATGTAACTTTCTGTTTAAATACTCAAGGTCAAGGTAAATTAAATAACTCCTTTCTGGTTTTATTTACATGCCATATACTGTCTAAAGGTTCCTGGGATTAAGAATTTTTATTATTATTATTATTATTATTAGAGTTACCAACAAAAAAATCCAAAAACGGGTGCATTAAATCGTGTGATCAAGCTTGATACTCAATGGATATGGAATATTATCTAGATCAGTGTTACTTAGACACACTGACAGCAAGCCCATGTAATGTAAAGGTCCATTGTTATTAAAACACCATTGTAATTCAGAATTTATTTATTTATTTATTTTTAATTTATTTATTTAGTTTCCTAAACCTAAAACCTTCTTTATATTTGTCTGAATGCTAGAGGAATACAAGGCTTTTGTCCACTAACCGCTTTTTACAGAAGTCCTTTTTTAGCTGTTTCTGTTTAAATTATGGCCACATTTAAAACAAACAAAAAAAATTTCTATTACTATGTGATTTCCCTCCAAGGCTGTTAATAAGAAGTCTTGGTCTATATATGGGTTGGTCTTACATTTTGCTTTGGGTTTGGCACCATTACACTCATTTTTTTCAAAAACATAAAAAATAAACTTAATAAGCCACTTTATTAAATATCCACATGTGGCTCTCTAGGTATAAATTCCATTTATTTAGACCTTTTTATAAACTGCATAACTCTTTTCTGGTGTTGAACAGAAAAAGCCAATTTTCTTGTAGCACCTTAATAAGTAATAAGTAATGAAATAGTTTAATTAGTAAATTAGTTTAAATTAATAAGACCGATTTAATGCTAAAGAGGGTTCAGCTGTGCTGATAAGCAGACAGAGGTCCCATTGTCAGTGCACTTATACACACACACACATACACACAGAAACAAATAGATACACAAATATGTACACACACTAGCCTTTTCTCAGCTGGAGGGTTTGATTGGGGGTGGGGGGTCAGGACAGCACCTCAATGCTGGAGTTGTGTAGTGGATAACGCAAGATAAACAGAAACAGTGCTGTTTCATTGAAAAATTGCCTTTGTCTAGAAATAGCTGTCTAGTTGGAAAGCTATGATAGGCAAAGTTGTACTGCATGAGTAAAACTCATCTGAATGTAGTCTACATATAGATATAGATACACTCTGTATAACATACCACTTCATGTCTCATTATCTTGATTTATTTGCTTTACATGTTATTGTTCTTATTCACATTCTGTTCATTCTTTCATACTATCTAATTCCAGTCTATGCATGCTCTACTGGTTTTAATTCACTTTTCCATATTCATCATTTTCAGATGTTATTAAAATGCTTTCAATTTTTATATTATCCTCTGTAATTTTACAGTACTGTTACATTTTTGATTAAACTAAAGTGTGTCTTTAAATTGGTTAATGTTACTGTGTTTTCTTAATGTTCAATGTAAAATACAAATATATAGTGATGAAATTGTGAATGTAATTGTGTTTCGATGAGCAGTGTTCTTTCCTTCTGACTAACAGCGTGTCTCTGGGTGTATGTGTTTGTATGTGTGTGTATGTCCATGATCTTAAAGAGAGCTAAATGATCTTAGTTCTAAAGTTCTAAACATGGCAGATCAAGTGATTGCAGTCAGAATGCATATAATGTACATGCAAATACATGCTCTTGAAAACATTTATAAAATCCTAATCCTAATTCCATGTCCAAAATTAACATGGTAGCAAACAGTAGGGGCTAAATGGTTTATCAATGCAAGTGCTGTCTGTTGGTTGAAGGGATTAATACATTGTAACTATCTTAATAAATAAAACAGCCTGGTGATTCTTAAACTGCCTCAAAATTGCATGTTTGTATTGATTGCTAAATAAACTATCACAAGAATATTGGAATGTAACTGCACCTCCTAAAAACTATTCAAAACTTTTTGTCCTGGTTAATTTTGTTGAGATGAAGATCTCACAGGTCTCAGAAACCCTCTTATAAAAAATATAACAATGTTGTGTAAGTGTGTAGCAGTGTGAGTTTGTTAATCATTAATCTCTAATTCACACTAAAGCAAAGAATGATCGGCCAAAGTCCACATCATTATCAAACAGTAATTCTTAATGTTTCCCAACATGCATTTTTAAGTGCGCACTCATGTATACATAATATTACAGATAATATTAATGATTATTAATGCACATAGTCTACACTTGGAAGCTTTGACTTTAAAAGCATGTTTTATTTAAAAAACAACAACAATAAAAATATCATTCACTTATATGAGCCTTTGCAACTACCTACTGGCACCAAATAGCACCAAAAGAAGCGATACCAACATTCCGCCCCTAATCATCATAAACCACTGTCATTCACATAACATCCCACATGATGAAAACTCACCTGACCCATGGCTGGCTCATCACTAGACCCCCTGTCATTTGGATGACACAATCATCTACATACTGCAAAAGGCACTTTTATACCAGGACAAAGCTAGTAGCACTGTGAGAGTCCTTGGAGGGTTCTGGTGCCTGTAATGTCATACAGCCCTGCCTGCTGGCTAAGAAGCTGAGGCAGGTGAGATGCAGGTGGAAACTAGCAAATCGCCTGGATGTCTGATTATTTGATCAGACCCCAGTTTTGTGTGTTTGCAGTGTCGGACCAGATGACGAGCAAAATACTGTAGTCGACAGCTTTGTTAAGTGGTGCGGAAAAATACTATCTGCACTGTGGCCGAGACAAAGGAATTGTGGTGGACTTGAGGAAATCTCTACTGACCACTATTCTGGGATAGAAATAAGGTGGATAAAACATACAAATATCTTTTTTCCAATTTCCAATGCCATGCCAGTATACAGTTTCTTTAATACATAGTAAAACCATTTACCTATATAGCAGAATGCAATGTATCTAGCTGCATTATTTCTTCAGCACTGTGGTAGGGTAGTGCCATGAAGGCAAGTAATGATACTAGTAGTGTATATACTAGATCTGAGAGCTAAAACGTGCTATGACATCCAGACTGATGTAGCCACCCTGTCAGTGTAATCACATTACACTTTACTTAAATAATCCTGTACTAGCCTTATACTTTAACAACCTGGTGCTCAGGTGACACAATGGTAAAATATGCTAGCCCACCACCACTTGAATCCAGGATTAGAATCTTCGGCAGTGCTATTAGCCAATTGGGCGTCTACATACAGACAAGACTGGCTATGTCTGGGGGAAGACTTACACCCGCAATGGATTGGCATCCTGTCTGGGATGTGGTACTACATTGTAGCCAGTGATTTTGGGGAAACTGGTCCCATCACAACCCTGACTAGGATTACACAATGGTAAAACATAAAAATGAACGATTTATGTCTATGTAAGAGTTGTGTGATGTGCCTTGTTTGCTGATATGATAAAACAGTTCTCCTCAGGGATGAATAAAGTACTCTGTCTGCCTATCTCATCAACACAGCCCTAGTAGTGCTACTTTTGAAACAATGACAATACAACATTATTCTGGTAAGTCTTCTGCTCTAGTTATGTACATTTAGGAACAGCGATGGTGTAGCTAAGCTGAATATTTTTGTAAAATATCTTGTATCTTAGCTAGGAACATAAAAGTAGCTTGTTCAAAACTAGGTATGCCCAATAATTTAAAGTGAACTACACAGAAATGTACATACATGCAGAAAAACACCAAGTACATTGTTGAGAGTTGTGTCCAAGGCATTGATAAATCAAAAGACCATCAAAAAACCACTGAGAGCAAAGCACAGAGAGGAATATTCACAAAATAAAATCACAAGTACCTGCTTGTAGCCACAGCATGCTGAGCTGTTCTCAATTAAAGCACCTACAGTAAAGATGAACTGAAAAGTGACACATAAACACACTTCTCTCACATCTTTTTCTCAAAAATCTCAGACACAGCTTTCATCAAAGCTCAATGCAAAGAATTAGGCTGGGAATCCTTTCTGAATGTGCATGTGTGTGTTGTAATGGGGGATTATGTTCCAGTCATGAGACAGGGCTGTACCAGGCCACCACACACAGCTCTTGTCGCCCACCAGCACAGTGAAGGCCACCCGACCTGAGCGGCTTACCTACACAACACGAGAAAATGGGTTAGATAGACAGAGAAACAGAAAATGTGAGACAGCAAAATAAGAGAGACAATGGAGAGAAAGAGTTCAAGTTGAAGGAAGAGAAAGGAATGGAAAACTGATTGGACCAATTGAGAGACAATAATGGCTGGATTAAAGGAGAGGAAATGTGTGTACAATGCGAGCGATGGCTTAATTAGTCAAAACAACCTGTCTCATTTAATCCTGACCTGTTCTGATTTTTTTAATTGTGTAGATTGGATACCCACAGTGCTAAATCATTATTCCATTTGAAGATAAACATTGATTAAAAACCTATTTGTAATAAGTCTTTTTACATTGCTGTGGAGGAATTCTTTGCAGAATTGTTTTAGTTTGGCTACACTGAAAGGTTTTCAAACATGAACTACCCATTTAAAATCTTGTCACATCATCTCAATAAGATTCAAGTCAGGACTTTAACCACTTCAAAATATTCAAGTTGTTTCTTCTGAGCTGTTCAGAGTTGGACTTGTTTGTGTTGCTAGCTGTCCAATCCTTGGAAGGATTTTTTCTCCATTTGTGGATAATGGCTCTCATTGTGTTTCACTGGAGTCCCAATGCCCTAGCAATGACTTTTTTATGCCTTTTCAAACTGGTAGCAATTATTTCATTTTGCATTTGTATTGGCATTATTTGCTGCTTTATGAAACCTTCTAGCCTGATTCACATTTGCCAGGCAGGTTCTATGTAAGTGATGTTAAGATTGAACAGGTCTGTAGTAATTGTGCCTGGGTATGACTAGTGAAATTGTACCCAATTGTCAATTGAATTTGGTTAACTGGCTGATTCAATAGCTAAGAGGGCATTTACTTTTTCATATGGGCCCAGGTAGGGCTGAACAGCATTTTTTCCTCAATAAATGAAATCATAATTTTCAAAACAGCATTTGTCTTTATGTGAGTTATCTTTGTCTAATATTAAAAGTAGATTAGTGATCTAAAACAAATACACATGATGAATATGGAAGAAGAAGAAATTGGGTTGGGGCAAATACTTTTTCACAGCACTGTATATTCTACTTGATGTGTGTGAAACATGCTAAATCCATCCATAAGTAAAAACCCAACTACACCCAAACCAACTACACAGAAATTCTACCACTTTTAATACAGCACATACTTTTGAAATAGATAATTGTTAGACACATGACATGACCAAAAGTATGTGGTCACCTTTTCTGATTAGTGGGTTCTGCTATTTCAGCCATGCCCATTGCCAGCAGATAAAAATATGAATCATACCATAATGCAATTTTTATAGACAAAAAAGTAGAATAGGTCATACTAAAAAGCTTAATGACTTTAAGAGTTGCATTGTTGTAACGCCTGCTTCTATGCCTCACTGGTCAAATACAATTTCCAGTAAAAGCAATATGTTGCTTACAGGAGTGAGAAAATATTTATCTTTTGACTCTCCAAACCTAAGAACCACCTGTAGGTTTCTCCCAACAACACTCTGTAAATTACGAAGACAAGGTGAAGGTCAGCATAAACTAAGCCACTCAAGTCTTTTAGAAATGTGGTTCTCGTAATAAGAGCCAGACTGTTGACACACCCTAAGGCTGAGGTGATGTTTGAACTCATGTTGACTTGTGTCTCAATTCCTTCACAAGCTCAACATGAACAAAACTGTTTGAATATCTGAATGTTAGATTCAAACATATGAGATACACATATAAGACAGAGCCCGTCAATTCTGATAAAATTAAATAACTGAATTAGAGAACACCACAATGTAACTTTTTAGTAATAACTGGATATTTTAACATTTATCAACTGTGGTGTAACTAATAGAGTACATTTTGAACTAAAGAGATGAAGTGCTTTTCTTTATCTATATCAACTCTATGAATGTGTTCGAAAAGCTAGCTCTCTCTCTACATAGACAGCATTTTACGTCATCCTACACGCGCTCCGGAGAAGGAGGCTGTTCGAAATCCTAGATGCCTTAAAATCCTCACTACTGAGGTATCTTAATATTTCAATGTTATTTTGGCTCAAGAACGAGTGAGCATCCGACGCTGCCTTGGTGATCAAGGCAATCCCAGAATTCATTGCGGGTCGGGTGCTCTTCTCTCACAGAAAAATAAACATGGCTTATTGAGTTATTTTCAAACATAAATAAATTATTACTGATTTTTAACTTGTATAAACTTGTACCAAGTGTTTTTATTTGCAAGTTCGGGCTTGTCAGGAAATGTAACCGTTATCGGTACATGAAGGAGATGTTATATTGACATGTTAGCGTGCTGTGCTACCTCAATCCATTGTTTTTAATGGCAAGATGCTAAATGCTAAACGCGAAACCCGATGGAATCGCTGTCTAAGTAGCGCGTTCGAATAATCTGCCTAACAAGTCAATGACTTATAAGAATCCTCTCTACTGAGGCAGCTGCCTATGTAGTCAGTAAGACAGCAAGGCAGCTCCCTAGGATTTCGAACACACCCATTAACTCTCCTGTATGAAGGATCTTCACACATCTGCAGGCCTATTTATTTTTTCATGCCATGTTCTTCAAATACTCTTACTTAAAGATATTCATTTTCATATTACAGAAATATTACAGCATAAAATTGTAGCCTAGTGGTTAAAGTACTGGACAAGTAAGCAGAAGGTCGCTGGTTCAAACCCCACCACTGCCAGGTTGCCACTGTTGGGCCCTTGAGCAAGGCCCTTAACCTTTACTTGCTCAGATTGTAAGTTGCTTTGGATAAAAGCGTCTGCTAAATGCCGAAAATGTAAATGTAATGTAAATAAAATAAACATAAAATATCTGATATCCCAAAAAGCAACATTAGTTACAGAAAGATTATACATTTTTAACAGATGCTAAAATTGTAATGACTTTGCAGAGCATAGAATATTTTCATATATTTCCGCTATATGGCCAACAGAGTCCTAGCGTTTTAGCCACACACATTGCTAACAGTTGAATAAAATCAAGAAAAAATGCAACAATGCACTTCCAACATTGGGGCAGCAGTTTGTTTCAGGCTCTTTCCTGTTTCAACATATATCCCTGTAAAAAAGGAGACATTGTATGACAAGTTTGGTGTAAAGGAACTATAGTGGCCTGCACAGAGCCGTGAGCAATGACCAGTGAACAACTTTTGGATGAACTAATATGTTTATTGCAAGCCAAACCTTTTATTTAAGCATCAGTGTCTGACACTTGCTGAATTGGCACAATTTTCCATAGATACAGTCCAAAACCTGTGAAAAGCCCTTTCAGATGACAGAGGGTCAGCTCTTTTTTGCCCATAGTTTTGAATTGATATGCCAAACGAGCTTATGATCAGGTGTCCACATACTTTAGGCCATGTAGCATACATTCAACTTTAATGTATGTGATGAAAGTAAACAAGAAAAGCAATTATTCTTTTCTTTTGCTTTTGCTCAGAAACAGCCAGTCATGTTGTATGTATGTAACGGATCCAACTGGGCTTGGTTGCAAAATCTTGCTTCATCTGCCAAGTCACTTATAGTCGGCAAAGGGGTCAAGAGTGTTAATTTGCTCTAGGGGGAAGTGTTTATTATAAATCATGGTTTCTCTCTTAGAAAACCTAAACACCCAGCTGTATAATATAGAAGGGAGAAATATATGGCTGTATGGTTAGTTGCTGTATGAAACCACTAAAACAGAAAGTTCACACCTGGTGGTTACACAACATTTTATCAGCAAAATCTTAGAGGTTAAATAACATTTTGCACAATAAAGGATGGTTTGGATTTCAATAAATCCAAAATAAAAGAAGTGCTTACGTTTAAAGTGCATCAAACAATCTTTAATGCAATAATCACTTAATTCGCTTTAGATTTTTGCGTCCACAGCTATTTGCGTCATTAAAAACCAACTTTTTGGACAATGTGTTCATTTTTTTTTGTTTAAAAAACAACCCTAAATTGTTTTAAATATTTGATTAAACAATTCCATAAATACTCTCTAATTGTGTTTTGTTGTGTGTCATTTAAATCAATCCTAGAAATCAATGACCAAGTTACATGTTACATTTAAAAAAAAAAAAATGTTTAGTGCTTCTTTTAACTTTAGAACACATAAGCTGGTTACAGGTTTAAAGAATCTGGGTCAGTTTATGGGTGATGACTTGGCTTAGCTTGTTACTATCTGAGTCTGACAGGCTGACAACATTCTGGTTAATTAAATTCAGTAACAATTCAATTTTGGTATTGTATGAAAAGAGTAGCCAAAATGTCAAGCAACAGCTATGTTGCCACTGTGCCATCTTGCAAAATAATGCCAATGACAAGTTTCTGATGTTAAAGATTTCATAAAAACTTTGAAAAAGGAAAGATTAATATAAACTAAAGCTGCAACAAACAACATGGCTAAAAATAAATACGTAAGTCTTGGTGATAGTAGTGTAAAACCAAATCCCCAAATCACTTTGTATTTCCCTGCACTTCAACAGTTATTGCTTCTCAACACTTTGAAATTGGTTGGACAACCCAAACTAAACTAATCCCCAAAGTTGACCAATGTTCAGTAAGAACCAGTGCATTTCCACTGCACACTCATGTTGGCCACAGTGTTGTTACAAATTAGCGCACTCCTGCACCTCCTTCTTCCATGCATCCACCATTCATTCTCTTTATGTGTTTGGTCTAACTGACTCTGTGAAAGTATTGGAGCTGTTGGAATGTATTGAAAAGTAGATGTATCATGGTGGTTAATATGCCTATGTCCGAACTTTGTTCCCACGTGTATTTTAGGCATAAAGTGATCAGTCAAAATCTTTAATGTGTACTTTTGTCAGTCATAAATGTCCACAGATGGGGTGCCTTGTCCAGGGTATTCCTGCCTTGTGCCTAGTGTTTCCTTTTAAAACTGGACCTGCCTCGATCCTGACTAAGATAAAGTGGTTAATAAAAAAGAACATTTAAAACATTTAAAATTATCATCAGTTGCAGCCACAACAAGAACTAGGACACAAGATGATTTTGAATTCATGTGTTCACAATTTTTTTCATGGTAAGGTTGACTATTGCATGGATTTACTCAGGACTATAAAATGTTTCTTTTAAGGTCAATGTAAATCTGGCTGCAGAATGCCCAGGGTTCGAATCAGCCCATTTCTTCAACAGATTTACTTTAAAATATTTCAAAATGAAGTCAGAAAGAAAACATCTAATCCTCTCTGTGAAGGACAAACAGTCCTGTTGGACTTCAGGCAGAGTGTTGACGAGGTGAGTCTCTCCAGACTAAAGTTAAACAGTGATAAAAAGCACACTGATGGGCCCCTGTCCAACACTGACTCCCATACTATGCTATTGACTGATCTGCCCGGCTCTAGTTTAAAACTCCCTGCTGCATGTTTGCTGCTGCATGTGTGTTTCATAGCATGTGTATTTTTTGGTGTTTGTGCTTAATACCGTTTTTTGTACTATTCTATTCATATACAACACTAATGTCTATGTATTCATAAGTATTTAAAAAACTGCATGTCACATAGGGTAGTGGTAGCACTGCGGTTAAGGTACAGGACTAGTAATCAGAAGGTTTAAGCCCCGCATCAGCCAGTTTGCCACTGTTGGGCCCTTGAGCAAGGCCCTTAACGATCAATTGCTTGTGATGTATACTGTCTCAATTGTAAGTCGTTTTGGATAAAGGCGTCTGCTAAATGCTGAAAATGTAAATGTAAATGCATATATCTGTCACCACAATTAGAATGTACAGTGCTGTGAAGAAGTGTTTGTCTCATTTCCATTTTCTTTTGTTTTTGCTAATGACACATTTAAATGTCTCTTCCATCTAATAAATAATAATTAATATAATAAAATAACAACACAAAGTGCAACACAAAGCACACTTATTGAAAATAAAAATAAATTCAACACCTACAGTATGTCAGGCATGTGCAAAAAAGTAATTTTTTAACCCCTAAACCTAATAACTGGTTTTGTCACCCTTGGCTGTAACAGCTGTAATCAAAGGCTTGTGATACTTGTTCCTTTTTTTGTAGAGGAGTTTTGGCCCTTTTTTGCAGAATTGTTTTAATTGTGTGATTACAGTCAGGAATTTAACTCAGCCTCACCAAAACATTCAGTTTTTTTATTGGTCGATTGATTTATTTAATTATTTATTATTATTATTTGAGCCATTCAGAGGTGGATTGCATGTGCGCTTTAGATCATTGCCCTGATACATAATCCAACTGTGCTTTTGACTTAGGTTACAAACTGACTGGTGGGTATTCTTCATCAGAATTTCCTGATAAAGAGCAGAATTCATGGTTCCTTCAATTATAACAAGTCCTTTCAGAGGCAAAGCAGCCACAGACCATCATGCTCGCACAACTATGTTTGACTGTTGGTGTGATCTTATGGTGGAATGTGGTGTTAGCTTTGTACCAAATGTAACCGGATCCATCCATCCATCCATCCATCCATCTATCTATCTGGTAAGTCCACAGAATATTATCACATAAGTCTTGGGGGTCATCTAAATGTTTTAATAAACGCTAATGAGCCTTTGTGTCCTTTTTGGTCAGCAGTGGTTTGTGCCTTGCCACTTTTGAAATTACCACTGTTTCAAGTTCTCTAGAGTTCCAGAGCATTAGTGATGGCTTTGTACCTTGAAGCTTTTTACAACCTTCTAGTCTGCTTCATTTGCCAGACAGGTTCTGTTTAGCTGTTTTTGGAGATTTAACAGGTCTGACATTAATTATGACTGTGTGTGACTAGTAAAATTCAATCCAGTTGTCAGCTGGATTTGGCTAACTAGTTGACTTAGTATGTAAAAGGGCAATTACCTTTTCCCATAGGCCAGGTAAAGATGAACAGTGTTTTTCTTAATAATGAAATTGTCATTTAAAAGCACCTTGTGTTTACTTAATTTATCTTTTTTCTAATCTTAAAAGTAGTTGGATGATTTAAAACATGCATGTGACAAATATGCAACAACAGAAGAAAATGGTAAGAGGGGAAACAATTATTCTCAGTACTGTACGTGTGTTTTTGTGTGTGCCTGAATGTGTATATGTGCATTTGTGTGTAAATGTTGTCGTTAGTCTGTTATCTATCTTCCTCACATTGTCTGCACACTATCACTCTAATGGTGTCTGAATGAGGTAAGAACTGCAAAACCAAAGTGGGTGGAGAAAAAACCATTACTCTCACCTTGTTCTGTTTCTCATAGTTCACTAAGGTATTTCTGGAATGGTCCAGTCCATTAGGGGGAAAGTAGATGTTAACCAATATACCTTTTAAAGCCACTTATCAAGATGTGAATACATCTCATAAACTTTCTTTAAAGTATACATAAATAAGCCAACACTCCAATAAAATTCTAAAATACACACCAATGCTGTATGACAGCTATGACTTTTTAAACAAGATGAATTTAAACTTTATTGCCCCTTCCTCTGTTTTGATTAGAGATGCATGAGTACCGATACTGGTATCGGGTATTTGCCTGATACCGCGCTCATTAACTTGTACTCGTACTCGCAAACGAGGCTCCGATACTAAACATCCGATACCGTGTGCCTAGTGCACGTTGCTGCGTTATGCCTAGTTCACACTACACGATTTTTGCCCTGATTTTCGCTCGGCGACTGGTCGGCGCCAGATTTGCCACCTCGGGAGCAACTCGGCGTTCGCTCTGCGATCAAAACTCGGCTCTCGATCGCTAAGTGTGAACTATCCAACAACTCGATCCGACCGGCTCGCCGAGCGCTCAGCGACCGGATCGAGTTTTCTGGCATGTCAGATATCGGTATCGGCAAGTACAAAAATACATGTACTTGTACTTGTACTCGGTTGGGAAAAAATGGTATTGATGCATCCCTACTTTTGATTGTGTGTTTGGTGGCCCATTTTGATTTTCAACTGGCTGAGTACTTGTGATTTTTACTATTAAGTTTAACACAAATGATGATACTAAGCATGTTTACCAACAGTTTAGAGGTCTCGAAGCACTGTACTCAGACCTACAGGCTAGATATAGTGGCATGTTTATACGGCCCTCTGTGTTGTGGAAAAGGCAGACAAGGGGCAAATCTTATAATATGAAATAGCGGGATGTAGCTGAAAGCCAAAGCGCTATGCGCAATCAGTCACTGCGTTATAGAGAAAAAACTGTTACTCTCCCAAAAATAATAGATGATTATAGCAGCTCACCACCCGGTACAACAATATTTCCAAAACATGTACAAATATTCAAACATGGCAAGGATTATTTAAATTTTACAAAAATATCAACATGATTATTTCTTTCTAATTATATATTACCAGGATCTATTAAAGCTCTGCACTAAACTTCAGTTAAACATGTACTCTGTTCTACCAAGCATACTTATAACCAATAGACTTACTAAATAATATGTGTTTATTAGTACGTTTTGAAAGTGTCAATCCATCACAAAGCAATTAGCAACAGTATTAGAAGAACTTTGCACAGTGGACTCACACTCAGTATAATGACTCTTTCAGCTGGGGGTCACATCAGTTTTATAAACAAACAGCTTTTCACCCCATCTTTTGTTCTCTGTCTGACAGAACACCACAATAGTTGTCCTAAGTTCTTTCCACTCTCCAAAAAAACATACACACTATCGCATTCATGCCTCATTAGATAGTTCAACTACGCATGACTACTAACAGATTTTTAACTAAAAGATCAAAATTTACATGCTTTTTAACCACCTGTTTTAAAATGTCGTGCATTTTTAATAAGAACTGTAGTAGCAACAAGGAGTGTGTCTTAATGAGCCCCAACATATTACATTGTTAAGGGCAAAATACAGTATATACCACTATAATTACTTTATGGACATAATTCCTTTACATAATCAAGACTTAAATAGATAAATGACCAGTCATGCACACAAAGCCAATAACTTCTAAATAAGCATATGAATAAACCAAAGATATTTTGCAGTAAATAAAAATATCATACACATTGTTGGATCCTCAGAGTCCATGTAGTACCTCCTAAATTGATGTGAAGCTCAGAGACAGTGCATTTCTCTCACTCCCCATGAAGGAATGTAAACACACTGAATTCCTGTTAAAGTCAAGAGTAGCACTTGACAGCAGAAAAACCCAGAGCCAGAGCCTGTCAACTGTGTTTACACTAGACTACGGTCAAGTAAACACACATCACACCTGTTCTCTAAGCATAATGCATTATCATCACAAATTACTCCAAAGCTTGCCAGAAGCCTATTATCATATATCAGTGTTCTCATATCAAACATGATGACTTTGAATTAGCTGAAAATGAGGATTCCTAAGAGAAGGAGAAAAGCTAGAGATAGAAGAATAAATAACACGACCAGCAGCATGTTTACACTGGTGAAACATATCAGAAATATTATTCAACGTGGCTGATTATAGCATTCACAGAAATATTATTTAGCGTGTATACTCACATATTAAGATGATTATTTTCCATTAACCATGTTAAGTGGTCATAGTAGTAACACACACTAAAGTGAATTATTAAAAACTGCATTATGTTTCAGATTGTGTAAAGTCTGTCCATAATTTTGACAGATTTTCTTTTATTACTTTTTTTTATAACTATCTCTTTTTCTCCTAAGTTTCTGTCCTTTCAGATATTTTTCTTTTTCTACTCTCTTTCTCTTTCTATTTTAGTTACCCTTCAATGCGCTCACATTTAACCTATGGTCGTAACCTGTTAGGAATGCTATCCACCTTAATCATTTCCTTGGAATGCACCTCTTCAGTGATTTGTATCTTTTTTCAAACTTAAATCCTCCAAAATCCCACATGACACATCCAACCACAGGCACTTCAACAGCTCTCCAACACACTTGCTAATTTTCACTAACCCTAACCAACTTCCAAACACAACCAATAACAAGTCCCTGAGTAACGTGACTGTAAATAATCCAATTCACAAATGTGTGAATGGTTCATGTTTATCAAGTTGATTGAGCGAGAAGTCATAAAAGTCAGCGGATTTTAAAAGCGACATGCCTGTACATCTACTAGTTCAGCACCTACTTGCTATTTTTGGGTTTATCCTCCCCAATACACTTATCAATATTGCACAACATTGCAATATACTGGAAGCAATAACTTTGTCATGTTTTGTATTAACCATTTTATTATAATGCTTTAAATCTGTACTGATCCATAACAACTATTTTTGGGGGATGATCATCCTCCCCTAATACACAAATCAATGTTGCACAACACTGTAATGTACTGGAAGCAATAACTTCGTGTTCTATGTCATGTTACCATTTTTATTAACTATTTGGCATAATGCTTATCTGTACTGATCCATGAAAAAAATAATGACCTTTTTGTTTATGTACTGTATTATGTTTTTTGTTTGCAAGTTCTGCATGAGAAGTGCAAATGGCAAAATAGTAGTTTAAGGTTCTAAAAGTTGTATTTACAGCAAACAATTTAACAAAATTAACGTTTTTTAATTTAAGTATGTTTTTAATTTTATTGTGTGTTCCACCAACCAGACAGCCACCAAAACAACTCCCAAACACCCTAATTAACCCCGAAACACTTGCCCTTACTTTCAAACTTGCCATTAACTCACACTTTCATCAAATCCCAAACACCCTTAATAACTCCTTGACTCCCCCATCAGCTCTCAAAACCCTTACTAACTTCTGAATACCCTCATTAAATCCCAAACATCCTCACTAACTCTCAAACACCTTCACTAAATGCTAAGAACCTCAGTAAACCCCAAACACACTCACTAACACTGATTACCCTCACCAAACTCCCAAAACCTGCACTAACTGCTAATTAAAAGTCAAACACCCTCACTAACACCCTAACAACCTCAACTTATAAACACCTTTATTAACACTTAAACACTTCTATGAACTTTTTCTAACTTTGAAATATCCACATCAACCCATCTGCCCTAATAATTTCATTTTACTTCACCGGTTTATCCTGTTCAGGGTCACAGCATGTCCGGTTCCACCGGGACACACTAGGCTGAAGGCGGGCGCCAATCCATCACAAGGCTTTCGGCCACCCCACACACATACCTAACCATGTCTGTGCATGATAGCATGTTTAAACCCAATTATACATCACAGCAATACTTGTCCATCACCCCAACTAATTATTAAACATGGTTGTCATCTTTTATATAACCTCACACACATTTTTACATTTGCTTTAAATACTCTGGTCTGAACCCAGGATCAGTTCTAGGTTTGTTTGCAGGAGGACTATTTTACTGTATTGGATTGTATTAAAACAGACACAGTCCTTCAACACTCCAGCTAAATTATGCAGCTTTTACCATAATGTTCATTGTGCATTAAATCTTTGCAAAATGTAAAATAAAAGCTTAACCTCTTCATTATTCTAATTATTGTTAATTAGCTGATGCATTGTGAGTGGTACTCTACATTCTTTGGCACTGATTAACTATACAGATAAATCATTTCAGTCAAAGCAATGCACTTAACTAAAAACCCAACACATTCAAACAGTGTATACATGGCCCCTTTTTTGACTTCTGATCACAGCACCCTGTTCCCCATCACTGTCAAACTTGAGACAGTAACACATTCAGTTTACTATATTATTACAGCCTTGCAAAAACTGCAGTCTGCTTAAAAACAAAGTCTAAGTAGTCTTAATTTCCATACACCCTCACCAAGTCCCAAATGGCACCATTTACTACAAAATACCCTGAGCAAATCCTTAACTTTCCATACCAACTTACTCCCATTAACTCGAAAACACCCTTATCACTACACAGCCCCCTGCAACAAGTAACATATACCCTTGCTAACACTAAAAACATTTACATTTATGGCATTTATAAGACACTTTTATCCAAAGCAACTTACAGTTATGATCGAATACCATACAAGCAATTGAGGGTTAAGGGCCTTGCTCAGGGGCCCAACAGTGGCAACTTTGGCAGTATTTGGGACTGAACCAGCAGCCTTCTAATTACTAGTCCAGTACCTTAACCATTGAGCAAGGTACATCAACCTTTCCACTTACTTATTAACTCTCAAACACCCTTATAAACTACAGAAACCAAACATATGAAGTCTTAAACACTTCTATTAACTTTCCCCACTAACTCCAGAACATCCTCACTACCACAACTTCAAAACACCCCCATTAGATTTAAACACCAGCATCAGCTCCCAAATAACTTGCTTAAAATGCTTTAAAACACATGTAGTAAACCACAAACACCCTCACAAACATTACACCAACTACAAAACACACAAAGCCATACTAATTTCCAAAACCCTTTATCAATTATAAAAACACTTCTAAGCCCAAACATATAATAAAGCATTTACATATAGCATTGCTTTCATACCTCTTAAACAAACTCATCAACTCCTTTACACAACAACAACCTTGTCTCTGTTACATTTAACTGACTTACCATTACAGATACAAAAGTTACCATAAAGATACAAAAGCAAGAATTAACAGACATTCCATAACACATTTGTTAAAACAAGGCTCTTAAACGTTTTCTAGCCCACTTAAGAATTACGTTTCTACACTTTTAAAACTGATTTTTGTGATGTAGCACTACTTAATATTGAATGAAAATTGTAAGCTGGACTAGTATATTTAAGAAAAATTTCTAAGAAAATGTAGGTCTACTAAAAACTATCTTATATCACATATAGATTCAACTCTATTAAAAAGTTACATGCTGCTGGTTTACTCAAGTAATTTACCATGACATAGCCATAATTATAAAGAGATTGGTTAAGTATTCGAGAAGTACTAGTAGTAGTGGTAGTAATAGCATGTGTCAACACTTTTATTTCTTTGCTCTTTTATTATTATACTTGACATTCCTTATTAACACTCTTTAAACAGTTGAAGTAAAAGATTTAGGACGATGTGATGGAGCATCTTACCCTCGAAGAACCTCTGTAAGGCTTCCGTTTCATCGACCACTTCCATGCTTAGCTGCTGCCGCTGAACTCCTCCATGTACGGCGCAGTGCGGCCGAGCGCTCGCGGGACTTTTAGCTTCTCAACCGTCCATGCATTCACCTCAGCTTCTGCTTTTATCCCTTTTCTGCCTGAGAACTACCAGCGCCTCCACAGCCAACTTTTCTCTTCTAATAAAGATGAATTCTTATTGAGTAATTATCTCAAAGTAAAAGAAACCCGAAGTTCTTAGAAAGGTCCTTGAGACCAAGTCCAGAGATGTCAGGTGTTTTAAAGTTACTCGAGTTTCGAAGCTCACAAAAAAATACACGCTTACAAATGACAAAGTTGGTTTTAAAACATTTTAGTCAAGCCAAATGACACACCACGCCAAAATAATTTACTCTAGTATTGTTGAAACACAATATACTCGAGGGAAGTACGGTTTACGAGAAAGAATATCGTCTGAGGTAACTTCACACAGCTCCATCTGGCTCCACCGCTCGCGAGTGCGCGCGGCTGACTGGTCCCTCGAGGGGACACCACAGAGACAGAGGATGCGCGAGCCACAGGCCACGTCCCAATCCGCATCACACAGATGAAGTCTGTAGTATTTATTCACTCTTAATGGACATTTTCTGTGACCAAATAATTGAAACGAACTTTTTTTTATCCAAATATGTGTTTTTCAAGTTCTGAAATTTCATTTTACTTTCCTCGTTTGAGAGTTTGACTACAGTAGGTAACTTCTATGTGACCATGGGCGGATCTACCGGGGTGGCAAATGCCACCCTAAAAGAAAGCCTTGCCACCCCTGCTGCCACCCCAGTTGGCAGCAACAAATTAAAAGAAAAGTTATGGCCAATTTGCAACGCTGCCACTCTGACAGTCAAAAACTGTTTGCTTTCCCTCTCATACATCTGCCACTCATCACCTGTGTCTTACCTTAATGCCTTTCCTTTGATAATGATAATGCCCCACCTACAGTAGTGTTACCATACTTTTATCTCCTATTAATGAGATTACATTGTATGGTCACTTATTCCTAATATGAACTGTTTCACATGAAACCTTAAATGCAAGACATTGATTGCGTGAGATTAAGTTTGTCTGTATGAGTTTGTAAATGGCAGCCCGTGCCCTTTTGTAGTGTGTACATACTATTTCTCATCAAACTGTTATAACTGTGATTAAATTCAGTATAAATACGTCTGCCATATGTTGCCACCCCTCAAAAATTCCTGCCCCCCTCTCGCCACCCCATAAATATTTTTCTAGATCCGCCCCTGTATGTGACTATGTTTGTTTGTTTGTTTATTAGGATTTTACCATCATGTGTTACACTTTACATTCATGACAGGAACGGTAGCCACTCATTACACAAGATTCATCAGTTCACAAGGTTATATCGAACACAGTCATGGACAATTTAGTGTCTCCAATTCACCTCACTTGCATGTCTTTGGACTGTGGGAGGAAACCCACGCAGACACGGGGAGAACATGCAAACTCCACACAGAAAGGTCCCGGTCCGCCCCACCTGGGGATCGAACCCAGGACCTTCTTGCTGTGAGGCGACAGTGCTACCCACCAAGCCACAGTGCTGCCCAATCCTTTAACTAATTTTAATATAAGATATACACATATATAATATAAGAAAACCATAACACAAACCACCTACTTGTCTCTACACTCACTGTCCATTTTATCAGCTCCACTTACTATATAGAAGCACTTTGAAGCTCTACAATTACTGATTGTAGTCCATCTGTTTCTCTGCATGCTTTGTTAGCCCCCTTTCATGCTGTTCTTTAATGGTCAGGACTCCCAGGACCACTATAGAGTAGGTATTGTTTGGGTGGTGGATCATCCTCAGTACTGCAGTGACACTGACATGGTGATAGTGTGTTAGTGTGTGTTGTGCTGGTATGAGTGGATAAGACACAGCATCGCTGCTGGAGTTTTTAAACACCTCACTGTCCCTGCTGGACTGAGAATCGTCCACCAACCAAAAATATATCCAGCCAACAGCGCCACGTGGGCAGCGTCCTGTGACCACTGATGAAGGTCTAGAAGATGACCAACTCAAACAGCAGCAATAGATGAGCGATCGACTCTACAAGGTGGACCAACTAGGTAGGAGTGACTAATAGAGTGGACAGTGAGTGAACACTGTATTTAGAAACTCCAGCAGTGCTGCTGTGTCTGATCCTCTCATACCAGCACAACACACACTAACACACCACCACCATGTCAGAGTCACTGCAGCACTGAGAATGATCCACCACCTAAATAATACCTACTGTGGTGGTCCTGTAAGGGTCCTGACCATTGAAGAACAGCATGAAAGGGGGCTAACAAAGCATGCAGAGAAACAGATGGACTACAGTCAGTAATTGTAGAACTACAAAGTGCTCCTATATGGTAAGTGGAGCTGATAAAATGTACAATGAGTGTGGAAACAAGCAGGTGTTTTTAATGTCATGGCTGATCGGTGTATATCACCTATGTAGAAAAGTAAATGCTCCTAAACGTTATAAACTATTGTGCCAGTCTTGGTCTTTTTGCTTTGGATCATTGTACTGTTGACATTGTCCTGTTGATCATTGTCCAACTGCACATTTGCCTTAGGTCACAAACTGACAGAAGGACATTCACTTTGAGCATTTTCTGATAGAGAGCAGAATTCATGGTTCTAAAATGTTCTACCTTTGACTCCTCAGTCTACTTAATCATCATCTAGATGTCTATTGGCAAGGACAATTTGAGCCTTTGTGTTCTTTGTGGACTGCAGTGATTTGCGCCTTGCAACTCTCCAATGGATGCCATTTTTCCCTAGTGTCTTCTTTATTGTGGAATCATGTACACTGACCTTAAATGAGCAACAGAGGCCTGCAGTTTGACCTTCTGGATGTCATCAATGCTTTCTATGTGGTTTGTTGGAGTTTTGGAGATTTAGCAATGGATTTGTACCCCTTTGCATAACTTTTTGTGTCTGTATTGGAATCGCTTTAGAACATGCTGTGGTGTGCTGCTTTTTGAGACTTTATACCCTGCTTCCCACTGCCAGACATGTTCTATTTGCTTAGATTTACCAGGTCTGGAAGTAATCATATCTGGGTATTGGTAGTGAAATTTAACTCAATTGTTAAATGAATTTGGTTATCTGGTTGATATAGCTAAGGGGGCAGTGACCTTTTTCACATTGGGCCAGGTAAAGCTAAATAGCATTTTTCCTCCAATAAATGAAATCATAATAAAAAAAAAAAAGATTTACCTGGGTTATCTTTGTTGGTGACATATATGCAGAAATAAAATAAATTGTAAAGGGGCAAATACTTATTGACATGTATTGCAATTTTGATTTCAGTTTTACTGGTATGCAATAGGTATGACTTAAACATCTGTACTCAAAAATTATAAGGCATGTCCACATGTTTTTAGCCAAATTGTGCATGTCTCCTAAAAAGTAAGTAAATCTTTTACTTTAACTGTACACCGATCAGCCATAACATTAAAACCACCTCTTTGTTTCTACACTTACTGTCCATTTTATCAGCTCCACTTACCATATAGAAGCACTTTGTAGTTCTACAATTACTGACTGTAGTCCATCTGTTTCTCTACATACTTTTTTTAGCCTGCTTTCACCCTGTTCTTTAATGGTCAGGACCCCCACAAGTCCACCACAGAGCAGGTATTATTTAGGTGGTGGATGATTCTCAGTACTGCAGTGACAATGACATGGTGGTGGTGTGTTAGTGTGTGTTGTGCTGGTATGAGTGGATCAGACACAGCAGCGCTGCTGGAGTTTTTTAATATTGTGTCCACTCACTGTCCACTCTATTAGACACTCCTACCTAGTTGGTCCACCTTGTAGATTTAAAGTCAGAGACGATCGCTAATCTATTGCTGCTGTTTGAGTCGGTCATCTTTGAGATCTTCATCAGTAGACACAGGACGCTGCCCACGGGGCACTGTTGGCTGGATATTTTTGGTTGGTGGACTATTCTCAGTCTAGTAGGGACGGTGAGGTGTTAAAAACAAAAAACTCCATCAGCATTGCTGTGTCTGATCCATTCATACCAGCAAAACACACACTAACACACCACCACCATGTCAGTGTCACTGCAGTGCTGAGAATGATCCACCACCCAAATAATACCTGCTGTGTAGTGATCCTGGGAGAGTCCTGACCATTAAAGAACAGCGTGAAAGGGGGCTAACAAAGCATGCAGAGAAACAGATGGACTACAGTCAGTAATTGTAAAACTACAAAGTGCTTCTATATAGTTAGTGGAGCTGATAAAATGGACAGTGAGTGTTGAAACTAGGAGGTGGTTTTAATGTTATGGCTGATCGGTGTATATTCTACCACAAATGAAGCCCTTACTGAACAGCTAATTACATCTAATAAATCTTACAAACCTTCACTTAAAATTACATTTAAAAGCAATCAAATCAAGACATACTAAACATAGTACTGTTGACTCTTTTTGGAGATATTTGGGGATCTGACTTTGCCAGATCTTTTTATCCAATACTTCTGAAGTGGAACATCTATACATGTAGGACACTTTATTGTCTTACTAAAAAGAAAATCTAGATAAAGGGTAGTACTTAAATGTTGTTATAATTTGCTTATTTATCTCAATAACTCAATTATTTGTTATTTTCCATTTATTTATATGATTCTATGCATGTAAACTATTTTAAATAAACACATTATTGATAAAATGATTTTTTTATTTAAAAATAATAAATGAGTAATTTTTTTTTAAATGTCCTTTATAAAATGACATATTATTGTGCATTAATGATCCCCCATATTGCTTTTAGTTGCCCTTCCTAAAAGGATTTGCCCAATTTTAGCCAGAAAGGCAATGTTATGCTCCTGGTTTTATTAAGTCACTTCAGGAAAAATATGCTGAGGTAGTTAAAGTGGAGTTGTTTTTCTTGTCTTTACCTTAACTACTATCATTTACATAAAATAATATAAACACTATAAAACTGTGCAGACGTTAGACTGATAACCCTGCTAGACCAGTTGAATGTTGTAGTTTTGTTGAGTTATTGTTTATTTCTCCTGTATTGTGTACTTTGGAGTTGTAACAGGGTTTGGGTAAGAGATTGTGAATGGATGAGGTGTAATGGCTGCAATGAATACTGTAGGAGCTGAATGATGTGTTTCTCCCCTCTTTATCTGAGACCTCTTTACACACAATAGTGCAGTGTGCATCTTCCCCCCCTGCCTTATGAGATACTGGGTTGTTGTGTTTCTCTTCACAGCTGGAGCATCTCTCTCTCTGTCTCACTCTCTCTCTCTCTCCCTCTCTCCTCTGTTTGACATGAACAACACATCTGTTATTTCTTTAACACAGTTGAGATTGTTTGTTCTGACACAGGCAAGAGAAAGAGAAATAAAGGACAATGAAACATCTGGCCATGTTAATGCACTCTGTGTCTGCATCCATTAATATGTATCTGATGTATGTGCTACTGTACAGGATATATATTATTCTTCATTCTACATGTAAACTTCACTGTATTCATCTATGAATACTGTCAGAATAGAAGACTTAAACACAACGCCTTAATCTTCTTTTACAACTTGCTTTTTTATTTTTTTAATTGATCACATATTGGTTAAATAAACAAATAAATGGGAGCTTGTATGCTTGCAATCAACATTTTAATTAATTCCAAAGATGTTAGACTAGTGTTAGGGTCAGAGCTCTGCATGGGCCACTGGAGTTCTTCTACACTATATGCTCTGGTTCTTTACCAATTAATCACAGCAATGAAACCTACAGCAAGTTATGGTCACCACACTGCTAAATGTCTAAATAACATTCAAAAAATAACATTGTTTTTTAGACTAAACTAGACTAAACTATTCAGCATTGAAAAAAGATGTTTCTCCATGATACAGCTATGTGCATAAGCCGCGTCTCAGCGGTTGTGGAAAAGGAGTAGCCAAGATTTATAACAAAGATGTTTGCCATAGTGCAAAAATAACTTAAATTGTCAAATAAATTCAATACTTGTTGCTGGTTATTCCTTCTTCGTGAGACAGAAATCCACATTAAGGCTGCTCAGGTAGCGATAAAACACGCTAGCACACCAGAGCGGGGATTTTGAATACGTCGTAATGAATCTCAGCTCTGCCATCCGGCTGTTGTTCATATAGGGTAGGACAAGCTGGATAGGGACTCCTCATAACTGAGCGAATTATGAGTCAAGAAATAATGCTGATCAGGGTGTGGCTCTCTATGCAAAGCTGATCGGCATATGAACTCACCTTGTGCTACTGGGCATGTGTGTGACAGTCTCACTCTCCTCAATTGGGACAGGGGTTAGCTCCAGTAGAGAGGAAGCATAACGCAATTGGGTATAAACTGGACGCGCTACTAAAATTGGAGAAAAAGGGAGAAAATGCATTTTAAAAAAAACATGTTAAATTCATGTGTAAGATCATTTTATACCAGCACCTGCTCCTTTTTCCGAGTTTTTCCATGAACCAACCAATCTCCCATATTAAGCTAACCCCAATGATTAAATCAGCAAACTAACCGTCATCGTCAATATGCAGTTATTAAACCCCTAATTAAAAAACCTTATCTTGATTCATATGTGCTGGGTAATTATCGGCCAATTATTTGTTATGGGGCGTGTTGGTACGCCCGTCCATGTGGTTTTATCATGGGCTTTAGTTCGCCTTTCTGCACTTATGTGCGCCTCCGTGACCCTCAGTGCGTCTTTGTGCGCTTTCTAGCGCATTTGTGCTCCTCCAGGCGTCTTCGTTCTCTTTCAAATACCTAACTTATGACTATTTTTACATTATTTGCACATTATTTTAGAGGTCCTTTACTGAGGTTATAAATTGGAGAAAAGCCTGGCTATTGCCGCAAAAGTTTTGCATGATTAATTTTTTTCAGTCTAAGGTAACAAATAGATTTGATCTTAGTTTTAGGATAACTTGATTAAACAAATTAGAGTTACAAACGCCTGGTAGCTTCAGGATATAATAAAAAAATTTTTTAATTAGTAAATTAATAAACAATTTATTTAATTAATAAACAATTTTTAGATTTTTAATTTTTTAATTTTACATTTATATCTACTTAAAGTTTTTTTTATTTCTTAAATGTTTCTATATTTTTTTGTAAAGTTAATTCTATTTTGTACTTTACGTGTTCTTTTTTCTCGTTATTTGGTACTAATGTGACCAGGCAGTTAAAGCATTTCACTGCTAGTTATACCTGGCAGAAAGACGGTTGGAGTCAACTTGTTCGTGACGTCACGTGTTTCGCGAATTTCTGTTCGTAATCCGAAATTTGTTCGTACGTTAAGTTGAAAAAGATCGTTCGTAACCCAAAATGTTCGTATGGTAAACCGTTCGTAACTCAAGGGTCTATTGTAGTGGCAAGTATTGTAAGTCGCTCTGGATAAAAGCGTCTGCTAAATGCTGAGAATGTAAATGTAAAAAAAACATGCACAAAGAAACACAAAGGCGCATGGAGGCGTCACAAAGGCGTTAAAAAGAAGTATGAATTTGCCAGATGAGAGAGATATTAGTAGTGAAATGACTTTACGCTTGTGCACAGGAGCAACGCTGGAAAAGGAAAGGACCTTCCCCAAACTGCTGCCCCAAAGTTTTAAGTAAATACTAATAAGTTTTGAGTTTAGTTTTTTAATTATGTGAGAGCAACTCCGGCAAAAGTGCAGAAGAGCATAACTTTACTTTAACATAACTGTCACTAGATGGAGCCAAAGACTGAAATCACATGAAACACAAACGCTACAAAACACTGAACCAAGATGGCGATGGGACGACCGGGTAACTATAACCGTTGCCATAGATACATATATTTGTTAAATAGATTGCGCTTTGGATAAAGTGTGTTTATAAATGTCTTTTTAATGAAATAATACTTAAACTGGGTTTATTTGTTTTAGGCTTTTATTTAAATTCGCATGAACAGTCTATTACACGTGATAGCTTCTGTTTGTGTTAGTGAGCACGTCCATTACTGTTCACATTCAGCTAACTTAATTTTGTCTTGTTTTTATCAAATAAACCTACATACAAGCGTTTAAGGTTTTATTGTGTCGAGTTTATCTCACCCATATACGCCTGAAGTCAAAAGTTGAAAGTGCTCAACAGTCTGGGATCTCTGCTGTCATTAATTGCACTTCATAATGCTTCATTCGATTCCAGGTCTGTACAGCAGACAGGACAGTCTAGCACCTGCACTTACTTCTTTGAGACTGCACAGTTGTAGTTGAATGCTGAAAATGTGACTTGATATTTTCTTGCAGATACAAGTTGTGACATCACTGAAAAATATATCTAGACAGCATTTGTTGCTACAAAATATGCATCTATCTCTCAGGTTTATTGGTGCAAATAATGTGCAAATTATTAATTCTATTGACAGTAACACAACCCATACCCTGACATACGCTGACTTTTGCATGGGTAACAATTGGGATTGTTTTTAGCAAAGAATAGGACTGTTCCGAGAACAGTTTACAAGGTGGACTCTTTTGGACTGTGGTACAAATAAAGTTTGACACATCACTGCATAACTGAGCCTTTCATTAGTGCTCCTTTCATACCCAATTATGGCAGTATTAACTGTTTCAGATGTGTTTTTGTACAGTAGTCCTGGTCTGAAATGGTCTCTTTCACAACTTTTTTGAAACATGTTGCAGGAATCCAATTGGAAATTACTGTAGTTCATATTTAGAAAAAAAAGTTGATAAGGTAAAACATTTACAAACCACTGCTTTCTGCTTTTATTTGCATTTTCCGTTTGTTGCTTGTTTTAAATCTATTAAATAATTACTGCTTGTATGGTGGAGTTTTAAAATGACTTAAAATTTTTTTGAAATGTTTGAAATGAAATTCAAAAAAGCATGTCTCTGTCTGCATTTTTTGCCCTCAGGCAGGAGTACCATTGCTGTATCCTTTTCCTAATGTATGCTGACTTTGTAGAACTTTTTTGCTGTGATTTACACATGAATAGGTAAATGTAAACTGCATTGATTGGGTAATCAATCAGTTGCATAGTAGTAAAGGCTTGGTTCACCCTGATTGTCTTAGTGAATATACCATCTTTATATGTTAAGAAGTGTTTCTGAGCCTTAACCTGATACCTCAGCTCTCCTCTGTGATCCTCCAAATTCTAATTTACCTCTCTGCATTCTACAGCCTTTTCTACTTTCTTTCTAACCTCTGTTTGATCATCTACAAAAGTAAGTAAACACATCTATAAATTCGTACAGCTGAAAAATGGTTACATTAGTTTGAACAACTTTATTAAAAAGCATCTACCGGATGAGTCAATGTAAATGTAATACATGTTTTGTGTGATGCAGGCCAAGTGCTGAGTTACCCTGACAGTTATTTGACTCTGGATGTGGCTTTGCTTCTGCTTATGGTTGCCTTTGAAATACTAAGAGTATACTGGGGTATGTTTGATCTGCTTAGGCTTCCTAACATGATTACTACACTTTTATTTATTCATACATTTGGAGTGTAAATATTACAGGATTTAAGGGTTCTCCAAATTGTGGCTTTCCTAATTCATGACTTATTTCTCCTTTCTCACTCAGGAATCAGGGGGAACTTGCAGGAGAGTGCGAAATTCATATGTTCCAGTCTAATTTTTACAGCATTCACACTCCTTTTCTCAGTGTATTTCCTGCTGTGGCAGTCATATGTGCTGAGAGCGGATGTGATCATTAACACCATATTGCTCTGCATCTGTGGCCTTACTGGAGCTGTGGGATTTGGAGCCCTTGCACGCTTTACCAGGTCAGACCTCAGGGGTTAGAAGTTAAAAAAGGTGTACTCTAGGTATTGATGACTAGTTAATAGAGTGGCGCTGCTGTCAACAGATCTCATTAAGGCATGAGGGTAGCATGTGCTTTATTATAAACACATGAAGCAAGCCAAGTGTTAGGACTCAAGCTCTTGACCTGAGGACCAAAGATGAATGCTTTTCTGCTGTGCCACTTTAAACCTTGACAGATGTTTTGTTACATTCTGTGTGCTTTAGCTTTAAGAGGTCATGTTTTGTGAATATATTTGGCCTGTTGTTGGTGGCTAAAATGTTGCTTTTAGATATTTCATGACTACAGCCGTTACAGCTGGCCAATCCACTTATTACAAGGGCTGTGGGATGCAGATTTGCATTTTTTTTTTTTTTTGCATTTTTCCCAATTTTCCTCCCAGTCTAGTCATTTCTAATTACCCGATTGCATTTAGCTTCCTCTCTACTGATGCTGATCCCCACTGCTGATTGAGAAGAGCGAGTCACACAGTTAGCAGTAAATAAAATAAATAAACTTAAAAAGAGCCTCACAGTGAAGATAAACCGGAGCAGCACGCGCGCGCGTGTGTGTGTGTGTGTGTGTGTGTGCGCCTTTAGAAGAACGCTTTGTTCACTGTATCGCTATAAGTGATTCATTGATTCACGAGTCATTTTTCGCGAAGCGTAAGTTTCTCTTCTCAGTTATCTCTCCGTGTTTACTGTTATTAATTCAATGTCGTGGTTTTAAATAAACACCAACTACTACAGAACATTTTGTGTGACTCTCTTACATTAAAAAGCTTCATTAAAAAGCTTAATTAAACTGCTATTACCACAGATCTGTAACCGACCGTCAGACTCGTTCCGTCTAAGGAGCTAAAAGTTCAGCAGATGATCCTGAACTAACGAATTTGGTAATGAATAAACTTTTGCCTCTGATTGGCTCTGTAACGTTTTCTGTTCTCATCTACATCACAAGTAAGAACCGCTCACGATTTACCAAAGTGAACCAGGAGTTTATATAACGTGCTGATAGAATCGACTCAGATGTGACCGGGTTGAATTATCTTTTTAAAGTAAATATTACAATCAGCAAAATTACATCGTATGTATGATGCACAACGTTAATGATGTTATTTTAGGTCATGAAGAGCTTTCACTGTGGTTTCTGTACGATGGTTGATGAATGGTGATGTGATGGTTGGTGCTTCGTAGCTCAAAGTCTGGATCAATCCACTGAGCTGTTAACTTAACATGGTCTTTATATATCACACGATCGGATCGGCTACTTTTAGGAAATATCGCCGATCGCCGATAGCATATTTTGATTAAAAATCGGCCGATACCGATTCATAGCCGATCGATCGTCCCATCTCTAATTCAAATAGCTGTTTTTATACATCTCAAGAAGGAAATGCACTTCACATACAAATCAGTCACATGATGCTTTGGCTTTAGGTGTAACATGTTGCTTGTTAAATATTCCTATTTTAGTTCCACTTAAAATGACACCAGGTCAAGACGTTAAAAAAGAACTCATGGTGGTTTACTGACTACAAACAAGGAACTGTAATTATGTGAATACAACATTTATACATTTCAACTCGTCTTGTTATATCAGATTATGTTTCTTCTTATTGAGTGCACTATATCTCATATGTCAAACTTTTAACAGACAGACATCTGTAGATCTGATGGCTAGATTTGTTTACATTCCTCTTTTTTTTTTTTTTGTTTAATGCTTTGAATGTATGAATGAAATCAGCAGGTTTCAAGCCTTTGAATTTAATTATTTACACACTGCTCATTCATGAGTCCTGTCACACTATCTGCAGCCTTATGCAGGAGCACAGTACTGGTGTGCCGATTTCTTTGTCCTGGTACTCATTAGATATGCTTTTGTCTTGGGAATGAAGCCAAAGACCCGTTCCCCAAAGCCAGACTGTTTTACACTAATGGTAAATGTGCTTTTCATTTATAAAAGCTGAAAGTGGTAAATAAGAAAGTCTTTTGGATATAAAATATGAAAAACAATATAGCTTTACAATGCATGCGTTGTTTTTTGTGCCAAACATACCTTTTGGAATTTTGGACAAAAAGTTCAACCTTGGTGTCATCAGACCATTACACATTTTCCACATGGTTTTGGCAGACTTAATGTTTGTCTTTGCAAAATGTAGCCAGGCTTGGGTGTTTTTATGCCACCCTACCCCACAGCCCAGACATATGAAGAATGCGGGAGATTGTTGTCACATGTAGTACACAACCAGTACTTGCCAGAAATTCTTGTGGCTTCTTTAGTTTTGCTTCCTTTTGGCCTCTTATCAGCTTCCCAGACCTGTTTACTTTTCTTTTCATCCCTTTTGGAGAAACATCCAGTTCCATGTCACTGTTGTGCCATATTTTATTTACCTATTAATGAACGTCTTCACTGTACTTTATGGTATACGTAATGCCTTGGTATTTTTGTACCCTTCTCCTGACTGATACCTTTAATGCTTTGTAAACTCTTTGCAGACCATAGCAGGAAAATCCTAATAGAAGATCTGAACTTTATATAGGGTTAATCAAAGTTATTTTAATAGATGGCAGGTGTCACTGACTACTATTTAACATGAGTTTGAATGGGATTTTAGTTTGTTGTTTAATTGATTAGATTGCACAGATTATAAGTCACACTAAAGGTGGAAATAAAGCGGAAATTATTTATTTTGTTCCAATTTTTAAATTGCATTATAACAGGGATATGTAGACTTTTTATGTCCATTGTATATTATTAGCTATTTACAAAAAATACAAAGTCTCTGTAGCAAGCATGGGCAGATCTCAACTTCTAAAAGCAATGTTTCAGCATAAACTACAATGTGGGAAACTGTAAAATAAAATGTGTTTTAGAATCTTGGTGAGTCCTTTTCTAGCCAACCGTCTGAGCTGTATACAGAAAGGATAATTTAACACTGATCATTAAATTAAAGCATTGTTTTATCTAACTTTGGCATATAATAGTTACAATTAGCTACAGATGCTTACTATTTAAATAAAAGTATTAAAGGTATTATTCATTTATTTGTTTATGTATTTCGCTTTTTCTCTTTTCTTTCAGTGTATACTGATGAGAGATCAGAATTATTCCATTGTATATATCCAAACTTCACTTTAGCTTGAAGTGTGGAGTAAATGTTCAAGAAACTACTGCTGCAGATCCTGTAACCTACCAAACAGTTTTGGACTGAAGCAGGATGAGGTGGCTTAAATCCAGAATTTTCCAAATAGCTTTTTGTACTTCATCTTGAGCTAATAAGAACTGGATTATTTTTAAGTGTCTACAGATACCGTCAATGGCCAAAGGTTTTATGGACATCTGACCATGAACTTGTGGGATAACATAAGTATAACAGGAGGTCCTCTAATAATAGAGAAGCCTTGTATCCAACACAACCCTGAGCAGGGTGAAATGGTCATTAAATTTTAAATGGAATGAACTGTTTGAAAATAAAGTGCAAACTTTTAAACTTGTTTGCTAATAATATCTTTATGTATAGTGGTACCCAACATGCAAACATAAAACTACCCTTGTTCTTTTAAATCGTTTGCAAACATGTACATTGGATAAAGCCTCTTCACAAATAGTGGTAGCAGGTTGGTATGATTATTGTTATAACTTATTAGTGTGTTTTTATTCTTACTATTCTGCGCCAGGTAATCGTGCATGTATGCATAGCTTTCATGAATATGTTTATAGATGTCCAGTAGATGGAGTATTTGAATAGGTATGATAGGCCTTCTATCTGAGAGAGAAATTTTAGGTTATTAGGAAGTATTAAGCTAGCACCAAACTAGCATTGTTATACACTGATCAGCCATAACATTAAAACCACCTCCTTGTTTCTACACTCACTGTCCATTTTATCAGCTCCACTTACTATATAGAAGCACTTTGTAGTTCTACAATTACTGACTGTAGTCCCATCTATTTCTCTATATACTTTTTTTTAGCCTGCTTTCACCCTGTTCTTCAATGGTCAGGACCACCACAGAGCAGGTATTATTTAGGTGGTGGATCATTCTCAGCACTGCAGTGACACTGACATGGTGGTGGTGTGTTAGTGTGTGTTGTGCTGGTATGGGTGGATCAGACACAGCAGCACTGCTGGAGTTTTTAAATACCGTGTCCACTCACTGTCCACTCTATTAGACACTCCTACCTAGTTGGTCCACCTTGTAGATGTAAAGTCAGAGACGATCGTTCATCTATTGCTGCTGTTTGAGTTGGTCATCTTTGAGATCTTCATCAGTGGTCACAGGATGCTGCCCACAGGGCGCTGTTGGTGGACTATTCTCAGTCCAGTAGTGACAGTGAGGTGTTTAAAAACTCCATCAGCACTGCTGTGTCTTATCCACTCATATCAGCACAACACACACTAACACACCACCACCATGTCAGTGTCACTGCAGTGCTGAAAATGATACCAAATAATACATACTCTGTAGTGGTCCTGACCATTGAAGAACAACATAAAAGGGGGCTAACAAAGCATGCAGAGAAACAGATGGACTACAGTCAGTAATTGTAGAACTACAAAGTGCTTTTATATGGTAAGTGGAGCTGATAAAATGGACAGTGAGTGTAGAAACAAGGAGGTGGTTTTAATGTTATGGCTGATCAGTGTGTACGGTAGTTTAAGACAGGGTCGGGTAGTAATGGGACAGATTCTTGAAGTACATTTTCAAATCGATTTTCCAAAGTACATTCATATTTTATTCATAAATCCTATTTATATATTACTGTAAAGACAACTTCCACATTTGGAAAAGCTACATGATCATGTTTACTTTTAGAATAAGTATTTTATATAAATATTTTACTGACTTTACCAGCTGAATATGTGAATATGTTAATAATGCAATGGTATTACAATGTCTTCTGTTCCATTTTACTCACATTTATCATGTGACTGATTTTTTACTTAGTAATGTAACTTTATTAATAGAGAGGAGGATTATCATAAATTAAAGGATTTCAATAAATACACCATTAATACACCATATGGCCAAATGTACAGTATGTGGAACTATTACCTCAGTGTTAGACACCTGCTACACCTGTTAGCAATGGCTGTGGCTTAAATGCCCAAGCTTAATGATTAAAAGGGTCCACGTACATAGTTTGACCAAAGTGTGTAACTCTTTTGTAACATTATGACAGTGTGTTTAGTATTAAGACATCTGGTCAATTTTGTTTATTCAGTACTTGTAGTAATAGTTATTGTAAACTGACCCTATAATGTACTGGCTAGTAAATGTATATGTTTTACAAGGCATTGGCAGATGCTTTTATCCAAAGCAGTTTACAACAGAGACTAAATTTAATTCAGGCAATTGAATTTGGGTTTTGCTCAGAGGCTCAAAAGTGGAAATGTGTCAGTGGTGGTGCTTGAACCAGTAACCTTATGAATACTTGAAAAGTAACTTAATGGTTGAACTACCATTGCCCTGTAATGGATAAGGGTTATGATATACTGAAACATTACCTTTCTAACCTATTTGAATTTTGCATTTGTTTACATTGAAAGAATAAAGAAAGCTTATCAAAGTGACACGAATTGTCAAATTAGAAATAGAAGGCAGAGCCTTGGATGCTTTGTGTCTGACGTCAGCCTTGGCAGTTGGTGATATACAAACCTGGTGATGTTCCACCCTGTTGCTCTTTTCTTATTCTTTTCTTTGAAGCTACCTCTCCCTGGCCATACAGAGTTACACTCCTGGTTTAATGAGGCCCATGTCTGATAGCCTGCTGCCTGTTAAATGCATATAAAGAGAAAGATCAAATCATTAAGCATAAAAAAAACGTAATACATCGCTTAATACTAGCTTAATACCAGCTTACTATGGTAAGCGCAGTACTAAGGTAAAAAATAATTTCCAATAATCCTAGACCCACATTAGGATAACTTTTTAAAAATTTTTTTATAATTTGTTAAGCACTTGCCTTCTGGTTTCTATTATAAGACAAATCAAATGCAGACCGTGTGGATACATTAACTTGTTAAGCAAACACATTCTCAAATATCGTGGTTACAACCTGATCTCACACAGTTCGTAGGAACTCATTATGAGCAAGCTTGATTTCACATAATTGAAGTCTTTAAAAAGAAACTCCTGTGGTTATCTTTATTCACCTAAAAACTCGTGAACAATACAAAAATAATGTGCCATTTATAAAAGCAGTAGTATTAAACATTGAAATTTTGAATAACTAAAACTTTCTCATCCAAAAATGTAAATATTACAGTTTTTAGGCTACTCTAAATAATACATGTGTAGAACATTGGCGTTGTACAGCTCCAAGGTTCTGTGGTAATGGGTCACTGTCTGTCAAGGGTTTGGCATGTTTCTCTATGTCAGCATGGATTTTCTCTGAGTATTTACATTACAAACCATGTCCTAAAAGATGCAGGAGGTATATATGTGAGTGTGTTGCTTTGTGATTAAGATCCACCATGACCCTAACCAGAAGAAAGGGTTACTATAAATAAATAAATAAATAAACCGATGAGGCATAACATTAGGAGAAGTGAATAACACTGATTATCTCTTCATCACAGCACCCTTTAGTGGGTGAGATATATTAGGCAGCAAGTGAACATTTTATCCTTAAAATTGATGTTAGAAGCAGCTCACGTAAGGCAAGCATAAGAATTTGAGCGGTGGCTAGACGACCATCCCATCTTGTGGGGTGTTCCCGGTCTGCAGTGGTCAGTATCTATCAAAAGTGGTCCAAGGAAGGAACAGTGGTAAACCGGCAAGTGAAAACTTAGGAAGCGAAAACTGGACAAAAACATTTACACTGGATGACTCAAAAAGAAAGCCAGCTGCATTTTAAAAGACCCCACTCACCCTGGACATAACCTGTTCTCCTCTTGCCCTCTGTAAAGAGACATAGATCAATCAAAGTCAAAACGAACAGATTAAAAAATAGCTTTTACCCACAAGCAATCAAATGCTTAGCCCCTATACCCCACACATGAGACTGGAGCTATTTATTTATATGTAAGTATGTACTTTTTGCCAGCTTTATTTATATCTGCTGTCCCTATGCATGTCCTTGTGACTTAATGGATACATACACTTGCTGTCAATCCAGAGTTGCTAAATGGTTTTTCGTTGTTTTAAACAATGACAATAAAGATCAATCTGGTTCTGATAGAAAGGTGTCAGAATACACAGTGCATCACAGTTTGTTGCGTATGGGGCTGCAGACCAGTCAGGGTGCCCATGCTGACCCCTGTCCACTGCCGAAAGCGCCAACAATGGGCACGTGAGCATCGGAACTGGACCACAGAGCAATGGAAGAAGGTGTCCTGGTCTGATGAATCACGTTTTCTTTTACATCACGTGGATGGCCGGGTGCGTGTGCGTTGCTTACCTGGGGAACACATGGTACCAGGATGCACTATGGGTAGAAGGCAAGCCGGCGGAGGCAGTGTGATGCTTTGTGCAATGTTCTGCTGGGAAACCCTGGGTCCTGCCATCCATGTGGATGTTACTTTGACACGTACCCCCTACCTAAGCATTGTTGCAGACCATGTACACTCTTTCATGGAAACAGTATTCTTTCAGCAGGATGATGCGCCCTGCCACAAAGCAAAAATGGTTCAGGAATGGTTTGAGGAGCACAACAACGGGTTTGAGCTGTTGACTTGGCGCCAGATTCCCCAGATCTCAAACCAATCGAGCATTTGTGGGATGTGCTGGACAAACAAGTCCAATCCATGGAGGCCCCACCTCACAACTTACAGGAGTTAAAGGATCTGCTGCTGACATACCGCAGCACACCTTCAAGGGGCTAGTGGAGTCCATGCCTCGACGGGTCAGTGCTGTTTTGGCAGCAAATGGGGGATCAACAGAATATTTAAAAGGTGGTCATAATGTTATGCCTGATTGGTGTAAATGGATAGGGTTACTATAAATAAATAAATGGTTAACACAGAGACAACAGAAACCAGCTAAGACCAGTATACTGCTTTGTTTTTTCAGTTCTTTTGAATAGGATTACCATTGTACTGTATTTACCCATTACTGCCAAGGGTGCCACTAATTTTGGAGCTTACTATATTTGTAAGGTATACTTGATACAACCATCAGGTCAGGGTCTGGTGATCGGTGCGCCCTCCCTCTTTCTATCTGCACATACAGGTACGCCCCCCCTCCCCCTTCCCCGCCCTCAATGCAATGCAGCCGTCGCCAGCGTGCGCGCGCTCCTGCTCCGATCCGCTCGCTGTGTGTTGCGCGTGACCGCAGCTGTGTCACCTGCTCTCCATACTGAGAGATAATCTGCGTGTTGATCTTTGTGCTGCAAGAAATGTTCACTTAACCTGCTGGGTTTTATCATTATAGTTGTATTTGTATGGTCAAATAAACCAAGTGGAATAAAGAACTACTGTTCCTGTTTTGGTAAGTCTTATCTGGAAAGTCTTTATTTTTCATGAATAGAATAGTCACTGGTTGCTTAAAGTGCTGTAAATGTGCACACAAAGTTTACAAACACTTGTAAAGGACGTGTGTAGGACAGTCTTTGTGATTTTAGTGATTTCTGCAGCTGTTTTTTCTCCTGTTTCAATAAAAAGCTTACAAATTTACAAATGTTATTTCATAATTTTTGTCAGAAAATATGACAAACCCTACTGGGTCAAAATGATACATTTAACAACTTAGAGTATTAATTTGGTGGTGTAGAAAGTTTAATAAGCTGGGAATTGCTTGTTTGTGTTTATGACTTGAACTGGCGACTTCTCAGTACCCATATAAACAGGACTAGTATGACCACATAATGCCGATCATTTTCAGATTTTCATTCAGTAATGTCACTTGGAGCTATTTCTATGCAACCTTAAGTCCCAAGGCATCTGTACAAACTATTGTGCTATGGTGTGAAGTGCAAGGAACAGTGGTTTCCTTGGCAGCGGGGCGGCACGGTGGCTAAGTGGGTAGCACTGTCGCCTCGCAGCAAGAAGGTCCTGGGTTCGATCCCCGGGTGGGGCGGACCGGGTCCTTTCTGTGTGGAGTTTGCATGTTCTCGCCGTGTCCGTGTGGGTTTCCTCCGGGTGCTCCGGTTTCCTCCCACAGTCCAGAAACATGCAAGTGAGGTGAATTGGAGATACAAAATTGTCCAGGACTGTGTTCGATATAACCTTGTGAACTGATGAATCTTGTGTAATGAGTAACTACCGTTCCTGTCATGAATGTAACCAAAAGTGTAAAACATGATGTTAAAATCCTAATAAACAAACAAACAAACCGTGGCAGTGTCTCAAAGAAAAGCCTCATGATGCTCGAATAGACATATATTTAATTTAAGAGTTATTAAAATGTATGCTATAAATTATTTATTTATTAGGATTTTAACGTCATGTTTTACACACTTGGGTTACATTCATGACAGAAACGGTAGTTACTCATTACACAAGATTCATCAGTTCACAAGTTGTCTAATCCATAGACAATTTTGTATCTCCAATTCACCTCACTTGCATGTCTTTGGACTGTGGGAGGAAACCGGAGCTCCCGGAGGAAACCCACACAGACACGGGGAGAACATGCAAACCACACAGAAAGGACCCAGACCGCTCCACCTGGGAATCGAACCCAGAACCTTCTTGCTGTGAGGCGACAGTGCTACCCACTGAGCCACTGTGTCGCCCTGCAATAAATTAAAATACTGTAGAAAAATCATTTTACAGTATTATAAGGCTCAGCTGACACTGATCAAAGAAAATGCATTTTGGAGGAGAGGTCTGTTGTCAGATGAACCAAAATTAAGATATTTGGCAACACACCATGTATGTTGGAAGAAAAAAGGGGAAGGCTTTTAATTATACCAATAATCTCAAATTATTAAAACTAGGCTTTTTAACTGGCCTTTCTAAAGTCCAAGCCTCAACACTGTAGAGGATATGTGGACTGAACTGGAAAGTCAAGTTTGTGCCAGGAAACAATACATTTAACTGAACTGTATCAATTCTGCCTAGTGAAGTGGTCAAATATTACTCCAGAGTTGTCACATGCTTTTTATAGCTTTCAGTAGCAGCTGATCAAGATGAAAGCTAGGGGACAACATTTTAAGTATAAGGTGTGCAGTGTCTACATTTTGGACCCAGCATAGTTTTTCATATTTTCTGCTATGCAATCATTTACAGTACACTGTATGTTATTTGATGATGAGCATTTTCAGGAATTGATGACCAAAAAAGTAGCAGCCTAGCACCCCCAGAAGACGAAGCAATTTAAATAACTGGCTAGTATGGGTGCAAGGTTAGCTGTGGAGTTTTTAGGCACCATAATTGTGTTTTTTTTTTTACACAATATATGACCTATATGACTATAACAAGATGGATACACCCAACCTGTTTGTGTGGTGTAGTGTGTGGGCATGCTTTAGTAAAATGAAAGCGCTAGGGCACATCCCCACCAGCTATTGCACTAAAAAAGAGGAAGTATCCAGTAAAACAAATCCACTCTTTGTTTAATATACAATCCAAAATATCTAATAAAAATCCCTAGTCAAAAATAATAAAAATAATAAATAACAAAATTAAATGTAACATGCAGGTGGCTTGGTGGGTAGCACTGTCGCTTCACAGCAAGAAGGTCCTGGGTTCGAACCCCAGGCGGGGTGGTTCGGGTCCTTTCTGTGCGGAGTTTGCATGTTCTCCGTGCGTGGGTTTCCTCCGGATGCTCCAGTTTCCTCCCACAGTCCGAAAACATGCAGTCAGGTTAATTGGAGACACTGAATTTCCCTGTAAGTGAATGGGTGTGTATGTGTCTCTGCTCTGCGATGGACTGGCGTCCCGTCCAGGGTGTTACTGTGTGCCTTGCACCCATTGAAAAGCTGGGATACACTCCAGCTCCTCTTATTTCCTAATTCCTTGTTTGTCAGTTCTGTTTGTTGTTTGTTTGGCTAATACGCCGGACTGAAGGTCGGACTCGATGCTCGGCCTGGCTTCTCCTACTGGGCATTTTGCAGATGTTCTTTTGTTCTGGGTGCCTTGAATTTGCAATGGCAGCTTTCTGAATTTGTACCTGTGTTTGCTGACAACCTTTTATTTTGAGTTTTCCAATGAGTGGGGTGGCACTGTCCTGAGTTCTTAGCTGCTGTTGGTTTACTGCATTCCCTCTCCTGTTTCTTTGGTAAGTGTTTGATTTAGAACTAGCCAGTGGATTAAGTAACTGGCATCACTTGTCATGCTGACACCTTTTTTTTCTGCTCTCGACTTTTTATAAATGCCCTTACTTCTGTATTTTGCTTTGGTTTTGTTTTGTTGAGTTTTATTATTTAGTTTATTAATTCGTGGCTTTTTATCCATTATTGTGTAGTATTGTTCTGCTTTGGGTAAGTTCCCAGCAGCTGAGTGTAATCATTTTAACTTTGCAAGTGTGGGGTTACATCTGGCTTCTCTGTTACAAGGCACTCACCACCCTGTGACATAAGGACTCAGCTATTACATGAACCCGGTGGAGCTTAACCAGAACAAGCTACTCATCCTTGTTATCAGGGGCTGTTTATTGTCCAGCCTTGCTGAAGGTTAGACTTGACAACCCGCCTGGTTTCCCCTGCTGGCATTTTTGCCAGCATTCTTCAGCATGGCAGCATGCTGATTTTAAGTTTTTAGTTGCTGTCAGTTTATTATGAGCACTTGTGGCTTGACGGTAAAAGCCATGCTGCTAGTAACAACAGAATTGAATTCCTGAATTCCAGGGGTTCGAATCATGGACTGGGCGCACAAATACAGAAGGCACATCATGTAACATGAAACTAGCCATTGGGGGCATATTAGTGCACCTTTAGTGCCAGTCCAAAGCCCCAATAATAAAGGAGGCTTGCAACAGGCCATCTGGTGTAAAACTGTGCCAAATTAAATAAAATATGTGGATTAATGATCTGCTGTGGCGCCCCTAACAGGATCAGCCAAGAGGAATCATTTAGTTGCTGACAGTTCTTGTTTCTTTTGAATTCTGCTTCAAGTTGCAGCTTTGGTTTTGTTTGGTTTGTGTATTTCCTTATTTTTATTATTGTTTATTCAAACACTTTTTGATTTCATTGCTTTTTCAGCCATAGTATTGTTCTGCCTTGGTTAGGTATCCTACAATTAGGTTTATCCCTTCAACATCACAGGTGCAGGGTTAAACATGACTATTTTGTTATGATGCCTATGACTGAGATGGCTATTGCAGAAGCTTCTGTGTTCAGTAAACTGTTTTAGTGTTGATTTGGAAATTAAGATCATTTTCCTGCTGAAACATTCAGAGACAACCCACTTAGCAGATGCAACGTTAGATTTTGATTTACAATATCTTGGTATTTCATGGGTTCATAATGCCAAGTACCCTAAAAAGGTTTCCTGGGCTCTTGGAAGAATAACCCCACATGTTACAGACCCTCCACCATATTTAACAGTGGGCATTTAGTTCCTTTTAATGTAGTCATCCTCCAACTATGAATGTTTGTTGTCAAAAAGTTCTAGTTTCTTTTATCAAACTTGTTATATCCTTTATATTTATTATTTTTTGTGTTGCTTAATATAAAGTGTATATAAAAAGTCTGGACAACCTTGTTACAATGCCTGTTTTTTGTGTTGTAAATAGATCAGACCAACATAATTAATTTCAGATTTATTTCTACCCTTAATGTGAAATTGTTTACAGGGGAAAAATATAAATAAAAACCTATGTGGTTGCATAAGTGTGCACACCTTATAATTAGGGATGTGACTGTGTTTAGAATGAACCAATCATATTCAAACCTATGTTAAATAGCAGTCAGTGACACCTGCCATTAATTTAAGTGACTTTGATTAACCTCATATAAAGTTCAGCTCTTCTAGTAGGATTTTACTTAAATGCATCATATAGCAAAAGCCACGGTCCACAAAAGCTTAAAAAGTATCAAAGGAATCAAGTGTGGGGTACAAACAAACAAACAACAGATTTGGAGCACTTTTGCAAGAAAGAGTGTGCAAAGATTGCCCAGTTGAGATGTGCTATGCTAATAGACTTAAGTATAATAGTTTAAGCGCGTGCATATTTATACAACCACATTATTGTAAGTTTTCTTTTTACCCCCCAAAGGTTCTCTGTTTGTTGTTTAATTGAATTGTACAGATTATAGGTCTCATGAAAGGTGGAAAAAGTTCAGAAATGATTCATCTTGGTCTCTTTTGTACATGATAAAAACTTGGCATTTAGCAGGGGTGCGTAGACCTTTTATAGCTACTGTACTCTACACTGTGCGTAGCAACACAACAAACTTTGGTTCTCAGCCAGGCGAGTTTGTCAGGGTTCCAATTGACCGGAACATTTAATTATTGTCCTAACAGTAAATATGGGCATTTTCAGGTGAACTTGAATTTTTATAGCCATTCCCTGACATGTATTATCCCTTATATGATTCATGGTTAATTATGTTGTAAACCAACTTTAGGTCATATAGACTACCAGAAGATTTTAAGATCAGTAATATTATGTAGGGGTTGAATAATTGTGACATGGCAGTATTACCAAAATATCCTGCTATTGTAAAATTCTACATCATTCATTTTCCTTGTTTATTTGCTGCACCATTCAACTGATTGACTTAAATGAATCAATTCAAATCCAACCCTGCAGAAAGGTTTAGAGTTATAAATCTTTATTTCCACTGGGGGGATGAATATTTGTGCTTGCAGCTGTATACCCCAGTAGAACAGAAAGTCATGGATTACTGCTTGATTTTTAGACACTCTGATCAACATAAAAAAAGTAAATTCCATTGAGTTCCAAGGCTAAAATAGCCTTATTTACATTTTGCCTGTAATTGCAGAACATAATGTGTTGTTAAGTATAGTTACTTCTTAATGAGGGATTTTTTCTTAGAATAAATGTACTTTATTTGAAGATTGGACTTGTCTAATTTTCACTGTGAAAGGTGAAATGAGGAGGTAAGAAGGTAAATTATTTATAACTCTTTTTACTCATCTTTACCAGGGCTGCCAATAATTGTGGAGGGAACTGTATATTGGTAGGCAGAATAGACATTTGCTTTGACTTGCTTTAAAATGTACACCACTTGTAGGTGTAAATGGTAAATATCTAAAAAAAAAAAAATGTTGATTACTTACAGAGTTTACAGATTACTTAGAGTTACAGACAAACTTGTTTTCACTGCTGCAGCCAATAAACAAAAATTCAGCTTTTTAAATCGTTTTTATCATAAACTCTTAAAACTGAGGTCTGTTTTGTTTGAATATTTAAATTATACAGGTTTAACAAAATAGATATCAAAAGAGCAAAACAGTTAAAATGCACTTTCCTTCCTTAATTAAAGGGATAACACAATATAACCTTGTCATATGATTATAAGTTGGTTTGATACCCATAAAGACCACAGCCTGTGCATTGCAAGTGTTTTAAAATGCTTTAGTGTTAAATAGACATTTAGCATGGATTTTGCCATGATATACACTGATCAGCCATAGCATTAAATCCACCTCCTTGTTTCTACACTTACTGTCCATTTTATCAGCTTCACTTACCATATAGAATCACTTTGTAGTTCTACAATTACTGATTGTAGTCCATCTGTTTCTTTACATACTTTTTTAACCTGCTTTCACCCTGTTCTTCAATGGTCAGGACCCCCACAGTACCGCCACAGAGCAGTATTATTTGGGTGGTGGATGATTCTCAGCACTGCAGTGACACTGACATGGTGGTGGTGTGTTAGTGTGTGTTGTGCTGGTATGAGTGGATCAGACACAGCAGCGCTGATGGAGTTTTTAAACACCTCACTGTCACTGCTGGACTGAGAATAGTCCACCAACCAAAAATATCCAGTCAACAGTGCCCCATGAGCAGCGTCCTGTGACCATTGATCAGGGTGGAAGATGAAGACCAACTCAAACAGCAGCAATAGATGAGCGATCGTCTCTGACTTTACATGTACACGGTGGACCAACTAGGTATGGGTGTCTAATAGAGTGGACAGTGAGTGGACACGGTATTTAAAAACTCCAGCAGCGCTGCTGTGTCTGATCCACTCATACCAGCACAACACACACTAACACACCACCACCATGTCATTGTCACTGCAGTGTTGAGAATCATCCACCACCTAAATAATACCGGCTCTGTGGTGGTCCTGTGGTGGTCCTGTCCATTAAAGAACAGGGTGAAAGCAGGCTTTAAAAAGTATGTAGAGAAACAGATAGACTACAGTCAGTAACTGTAGAACAACAAAGTGCTTCTATATGGTAAGTGGAGCTGATAAAATGGACAGTGAGTGTAGAAACAAGGAGGTGGTTTTAATGTTATGGCTGATCAGTTTATATACCTAATATAGTCGCACTAGCCTTATTATCTGATAAAGAAGTGAAATATATGGCCTGCACTTTCCCTATGGTCTACCATCCCTCTGTGTTTTAAAGCATAAACAAACCCACTTTGGGATTAGTCATCAACATTACACATATGGCATATAGTGCTTAGTTTTCTATTGTGGTTTTCAGCTGCTCGGTGTGTGATTTACTCATAAAAGGCTTCTTTATTTGCTTTGGAGAATGAAGGGAAAAAAGGCCATTCGCTCAAAAGTTTTTTTTTTCTCCTAAATGAGGCTTGCAAAATAAACCTAAGTACATAAAGTGAACTTTGTTGGCATGCTGACAAGACACAATTGTTTTGCTTGTCTTTGGGCATTTCAAGCCCAGTGCTTTGGTCTTGAATTTAACAATAGTGGTTCCGGGGTTTTTTGTGTGTTTTTTATATACACCGATCAGCCATAACATTAAAACCACCTCCTTGTTTCTAAACTCACTGTCCATTTTATCAGCTCCACTTACCATATAGAAGCACTTTGTAGTTCTACAATTACTCCTTGTAGTCCATCTGTTTCTCTGTGTCTTACAGAGTGGACAGTGAGTAGACACGATATTTAAAAACTCCAGCAGCGCTGCTGTGTCTGATTCACTCATACCAGCACAACACACACTAACACACCACCACCATGTCAGTGTCACTGCAGTGCTGAGAATGATCCACCACCTAAATAATACCTGCTGTGTAGTGGTCCTGGGAGAGTCCTGACCATTGAAGAACAGCATGAAAGGGGGCTAACAAAGCATGCAGAGAAACAGATGGACTACAGTCAGTAATTGTAAAACTACAAAGTGCTTCTATATAGTTAGTGGAGCTGATAAAATGGACAGTGAGTGGAGTAACAAGGTGGTTTTAATGTTATGGCTGATCAGTATATATATATATATATATATATATATATATATATATATATATATATATATATATATATATATATATGTATTCTAAATCTCTTGTACAGTGATGGGGACATTATAAATGTTGTACATAGTCAGGTAGACACTTGAATGCTTCGGACCCCTTCATGTTTTGTCTAAAAACAATGTCATTAACAAGGCTAACCCTGGGAGCTAACTAGGTCTCTACACATTATTTACGATTTAGAAGAAATGTTACTTACACCTGGTGACACAGCGGTCTATTACACTACTCCACCACTGTTGAAATCCGGGTTCTAGTCTCGGAAGTGCTATCGTTCTGTTGGGTATTTAGGGTATCCAGGGTATTCCTAGTGGGTAGAGCTTTGAGCTGTCAACTGAAATGTTGAGAGTTTGAATCCCAACTCTTTCATGCAGCCACTGTTGGGATATGCGAAAAAAAATCCTGTTGTACTGTCTATGTATATATCTTTAAATTCTTTCGGGATTAATGAAGTGTCTGTCTGTCTGTCTGTCTGTCTATCTGTCTATCTATCTATCTATCTATCTATCTATCTATCTATCTATCTATCTATCTATCTATCTATCTATCTATCTATCTATCTATCTATCTATCTATCTATCTATCTATCTATCTATCTATCTATCTATCTATCTATCTATCTATTATGACAAATAAAGGTATTCTATTCTCCCCGAACACCATTGTCTTTATGTGCATCAGAATGAAATGTATATGATTGTTTCAGGTATTTAATGGTGGTGCGACAGACAAATATTTGTAGTTATTTTATTACCAGGTGGTGCTGATGGGTTGATGCTGATTTTACAGTGAAATAGGCTCTAAAATTGGTACAGCTCTGCTCCCTTAAGAGCATCACACCATAGATTGGAATACCAATGTCTTCAAGTGTGCAGTTGTGAGGAGATCAGGACAGAATTATGGCAGAATTATGGCAATTTCTATAATCTATTTTTGCTATTTTGTCACATTTAAATGTTTTAGGTTTTCTAATTCATTTTGATATAAGATAAACACAAAGTGAAGCTATTAAATGATCATTCTGTTTATTAAAGATGACGGTTTATTTAAAACTGATGTAAAAAAAGTAATTGTCCCCTTTTTTAAACCTAATAATCAGTTGTGCCACTCTTGGCAGTAACATCTGCTTTAATATGTAATTCGGTTGTGGTTCTTTTACATTGCTGTGAAGAAATTTTGGTTGTCTCTTGTTTGCAGAATTGATTTAATTCAGCTACATTTAGGGTTTCCCAAGCATGAACTTTACGTTTACCTGCTAATCACTCCTTTACCCTTGTTCTAAGTTTTTTTTGCTGTTGGTGGATAATGACTTTCACTGTGGTTTGCTGGAGTCCCAGAGCTTTAGCAATTGCTTTGTAACTCTGATTTTTCCATGTCCAGATTGAAAAAGGGCTCTTTGGACCTTAGTGACATAAAGTATGTTATGTAAAGTGCTGTTGTACACATAAATAAAGGGATCTTGTTCTTTGGACCATGATTATTTTATTGACGTTTTAGTAGTCCATGTGTCTTTGATCTTTGCTACAACTGACCTTTGTCTACCAATTGGCAATGATATGCACTTCCTTATTACTATACCTTTTCCCAATGGAGGATTCTGGAGGAAGTATATCAGTAATTGTAATCCAACAAATCCTTCCTTATTTAAATGTGTAAAGATTTGCACTGTTGACAAATCTGTAACTCAGCTAAGAATGTTTATAAGCCATATTAAAACACTTAAAAAGTAACACATGGGTAACAACTCTGTGTTACCACCCTAGTGTTAATTGTGCTGTAGAACAGTAGTAAATTGAGCTTAAATTGTAGTGAATTGGTGAGCACCAAAGGTAAATTGTAACCCACAGCATCCATTGTTGCTTTGTAATATTTGTTTTTTTTTTTCTGTTTTTTATGCATTTTCTCCCAATTTAGCATAGTCAATTTGTCTTCCACTGCTGGGGGATCCCTGATTGCAGTCGAGGTGGGTATATTGGTGCTCACGCCTCCTCCGACCTGCGCGCAGCCCATAGTGGAACCCTTTTTCACGTATGCACTCTGCACAGGCGCCTCTCTATCTGCCAGTCAGGGTCCTTACACAGCGTTTAAAGACCCCACCCACATAGTCCGGGCTTCCCGCCCTAGCAGAAACTTGTCTCCTGCAGGCACTGCCAATTATGCCAGCTAGATGGCGCCCAGCCGACCAGTGGCAACATCGAGTTTCGAACCAAGGAGTTCAGAATCTCAGGCACTGGTGAAAGCATTTCTTGAATTTCTTAACTGTTTTCAATGAATTCGCAAAAAACACTTGAACTCTCAACATTTGGTTATATAGGCTAATTACAGGCCTGTCCAGACTTGCAGTGCAAAGGTTTTAACCTTTTTCTTAACATGGCGACTAAGTCAAAAAGAAAAATGCAGTGTATTGCTTACACCATGCAGAGTTTGCATGGTTGCATTTCTGTTATGTTCATTGCTAACACAGTGACAGGTAATTAAATGGCAGCTCTGTTTCAGCAGTCTTATTACATTGCTTTAACCTGCTACTCTACAGGTCATGCCAGATATACTGAACTAGCTCTTTTATTTTAAATAATTTTAATTACATTTATATTTTTCATTAGTATTATTTTCCACTGTATCCTGGCAGATTGAATGAATAATTTTTTTTGCAGGCCCTGCTAGGGGTCGCCACAGTGGATCGTTCCTTCTCTTGTTTGATTTGGAACAGTTTTTACGCAGAATGCCCTTCCTGATGCGAGTCTGTTTATCTGGGCTTGGTATCGGCACTAAGGGCTTGGTGCACTGATATGTGTTCTCCTAATGGCTTGGTTGACATAACACCATTCTGTGTTTGTAAGCCCAGCCCTGGAACTCAGGCAGTACTGTTAACAGTGTACTTAAGTACTTTGTTTTAAATTAGTTTGACATTTGTTTCAACTCACATTAAGGCTTTTAAACCAATAATAGGTTTGTTTGTTTGTTTATTGGGATTTTAATGTCATGTTTTACACTTTGGTTACATTCATGACAGTAACGGTAGTTACTCATTACACAAGGTTCATCAGTTCACAAGGTTATATCGAACACAGTCCAGGATAATTTTGTATCTCCAATTCACCCCACTTGAACGTCTTTGGACTGTGGGAGGAAACCGGAGCTCCCGGAGGAAACCCATGCAGACATGGGGAGAACATGCAAACTCTGCACAGAAAAGGACCCAGACCGCCCCAACTGGGGATTGAACCCAGGGCCTTCTTGCTGTGAGTCGACAGGTCTACCCACTTAGCCACCGTGTTGCCCACATGGCTTTGAGACCCCTCTCATACTGATATAACTCAACAATGTTTTTTCAAGAATGTAATTCCATCATGGCACAGGGTTCTTGTTGAAACATATTACATTTGTATTAAACTACCCTGCAGAATTTTTTATTGCAATTGTCTGGTACATGTAAACCAAAAGGTAAAATCCTATGCAGTTCCGAGAACTGACTTCAGTTTCCCTTTATATAACAATTCTGACCACAAGTTTTTACAAGGTCAGCTGTTTTATAGTTGTACTTTTTAAAGCCTACAATTTTATGATTTGATAACCAAAGGTGCAGCACTATTAACTATTAACTTGTATGAGTCTGTTATTTAAAGAAGAATGACAGTCACTTACTGTGCACAAGCTAAGAGCATGACTGGTTCTATCATTTATTCAACATTCACTCTCTCTCTCATACAAGGAGTATGCTTGTTTTCATAATACTAGACAGCCGATCAGGAATGGAAAACAGAAAAGGTGGAGTTGTGCAGGAAAAAATTACTTAAGATGGGAAAAATCTAAATGAGGCTGCATTGAAAGAAAGTGTTGTGCATAAACATGTTTCTCAGAGTTTGGTCAAAAATAGCAGAGCGCTCATCTGGGCGGGGCTGCCAAAACCAGAGATTAATTACACAAACATTTAGCAGCAAAGTAAGACTAAGGTTATACAAGTAATGTTCTATTATTTGCAGTTAATTGGGAACAGGTCATCAAAAGGTTTAGTCAAAGGCTTAGTCTTTGCAAACTAGCATGGGTCATGATTCACCACTTTGTGCCAAGCTTCGTGTAAGAATTATCAGTCAGTTTAAAGACAGTTTTTCTTAGAGTGAGAATAATGTAGGTCTTTCATCATCAATAGTTCATAATATCATGAAAAGATTTAGGGAGTCAGAGAAGTCCCGGTACACAAAGCCAAGGGCGAAAACCAGGGCAGCATTGTTTGAGAAATTGTTATGCTATCATGATAAACACAGACACATGGGGCGCAGGAGTACTTAATTCAAAAAATCATTGTCATTTAACCCAGTCTACCACTGCAACCTAAAACCTCAGAAACGCTGGGCTCGGGCCCGTTTAGGTGGCACAGCGGTAAAAACACACGCTGGAACATCAGAGCTGGGATCTCGAACACATCGTATTGAGTCGGTTGGGCTGAGCGGCCACATGAACAACGATTGGCTTGTTGTTAAGATAGGGGTGGGATATTATAGCCGGATAGGGACTCTCTCATACCTAATGCAATTTTGACCTCCGCTGGCTGATTGATGGCGCCTGCACAGAGACGGGGAAAGAGTGCGGATCAGGGTGTGTCTCTCCGTACACAGTGCTGATCCGCATTGCACTAGTCAAAGTGTAGGTGACATAATGCATACGGCTGCTGCCCACGTGTCGGAGGGGGCGTGGGTTAGCTTCATTCTCCTCAATCACAGCGGGGATCGGCATTGGTGGAGAGGAAGCATGACGCAATCGGGCAATTGACGTTTTAAAAGGGAGAAAATGCATAAACAAAAAAAAAAGGAAACGCTGGGCAAAGGGTGATAGATTGACATCCTGTCCAAGGTATTCTTGCTTTAAGCCCAGTGTTTCTTGGTTAAACCAGACCTGCTTTGATAAAATGACTGATGAAAATAAAAATGAAAAGAAATGATTCATCCAAAAGCTTCCTAACCGATAGCGACATTTTAATTGAATAATTTGAGGTCTGGTTGGGTAATGTTGTCTTACATCTGAACTGGTGAACTGCATTTTGGTTATTGTAAATCTACTGTGTTAACCTGAAGCACTGCCCACTGAGACGTCAAAACGGCAGAGCTGTTGTGCTTTTACAAATTCTAATTCGTAGGTCCGAACAAACAAATTTGAACTTGCATGCAATTTTGCCTTCAGGTTACACCTCAAGATGGCATTGCAAAATAGCTTACCACCAAACATTTTATTACAATGAATGCAATTCTGCAACTTAATTGGGCCATGATGGTGTAATCTATGTTTTCTCTGGTTACTGCTTCTTCCTTATTCCATTTAAAACAAACTTACTTTTAACTCAAAGGTCCACATTGTAGTTTAAAATGACTGGACATTTAACAAGACATTCTTTCTGATCAGATTATTATTTTTTAGACTATTTTTCGCATTATAATTTAAATAATGTAAATAATACTATTATTAGCACCACTGAGATTGACTAAATATTTGAAACACCTACTTCTTTGTCCAAGGAACACTCACAAATCAAGTTAATTTATAAGTTTATTGGGCCAAGCAGGGCAGAAACCATAACGTAACCCGTCTGACATCTTATCACCTTCCAACAGTGGAGTCTCAGAGAGAGCTGCATCACAATCTAAGCTCTCATGCTAAGCTCTCTAGATGATCCATTGCTGGTTCAGGTGCCTCAACCAAACAACAAAGGCCACTATTGTACTGCAGCAATTAAATTTCTGCCTTTTTCCTCCCATACAGGCTAGCCAAACATACCTGTGTATGATAGCACAGCTTAGATTCAATCTCAGACACCTTGTCTTGATATATAGACATTTTTATAATTCATAATTTATAATTATTATAATTTTTATAATATATTGTAATAAATTACAATATTTTCGTATCATGATTTTGCTGAGCGCAAGGCACGCCACATGAACTTCTAAGTAATTAATACTGATCAGTGATCAGCTATCAGCATTTATATACAGTGTATCACAAAAGTGAGTACACCCCTCACATTTCTGCAAATATTTTATTATATCTTTTCATGGGACAACACTATAGAAATAAAACTTGGATATAACTTAGAGTAGTCAGTGTACAACTTGTATAGCAGTGTAGATTTACTGTCTTCTGAAAATAACTCAACACACAGCCATTAATGTCTAAATGGCTGTCAACATAAGTGAGTACACCCCACAGTGAACATGTCCAAATTGTGCCCAAAGTGCCAATATTTTGTGTGACCACCATTATTATCCAGCACTGCCTTAACCCTCCTGGGCATGGAATTCACCAGAGCTGCACAGGTTGCTACTGGAATCCTCTTCCACTCCTCCATGATGACATCACGGAGCTGGTGGATGTTAGACACCTTGAACTCCTCCACCTTCCACTTGAGGATGCGCCACAGGTGCTCAATTGGGTTTAGTCCATCACCTTTACCTTCAGCTTCCTCAGCAAGACAGTTGTCATCTTGGAGGTTGTGTTTGGGGTCGTTATCCTGTTGGAAAACTGCCATGAGGCCCAGTTTTCGAAGGGAGGGGATCATGCTCTGTTTCAGAATGTCACAGTACATGTTGGAATTAATGTTTCCCTCAATGAACTGCAGCTCCCCAGTGCCAGCAACACTCATGCAGCCCAAGACCATGATGCTACCACCACCATGCTTGACTGTAGGCAAGATACAGTTGTCTTGGTACTTCTCACCAGGGCGCCGCCACACATGCTGGACACCATCTGAGCCAAACAAGTTTATCTTGGTCTCGTCAGACCACAGGGCATTCCAGTAATCCATGTTCTTGGACTGCTTGTCTTCAGCAAACTGTTTGCTGGCTTTCTTGTGCGTCAGCTTCCTTCTGGGATGACGACCATGCAGACCGAGTTGATGCAGTGTGCGGCGTATGGTCTGAGCACTGACAGGCTGACCTCCCACGTCTTCAACCTCTGCAGCAATGCTGGCAGCACTCATGTGTCTATTTTTTAAAGCCAACCTCTGGATATGACGCCGAACACATGGACTCAACTTCTTTGGTCGACCCTGGCGAAGCCTGTTCCGAGTGGAACCTGTCCTGGAAAACCGCTGTATGACCTTGGCCACCATGCTGTAGCTCAGTTTCAGGGTGTTAGCAATCTCCTTATTGCCCAGGCCATCTTTGTGGAGAGCAACAATTCTATTTCTCACATCCTCAGAGAGTTCTTTGCCATGAGGTGCCATGTTGAATATCCAGTGGCCAGTATGAGAGAATTGTACCCAAAACACCAAATTTAACAGCCCTGCTCCCCATTTACACCTGGGACCTTGACACATGACACCAGGGAGGGACAACGACACATTTGGGCACAATTTGGACATGTTCACTGTGGGGTGTACTCACTTATGTTGCCAGCTATTAAGACATTAATGGCTGTGTGTTGAGTTATTTTCAGAAGACAGTAAATCTACACTGCTATACAAGCTGTACACGGACTACTCTAAGTTATATCCAAGTTTCATGTCTATAGTGTTGTCCCATGAAAAGATATAATGAAATATTTGCAGAAATGTGAGGGGTGTACTCACTTTTGTGATACACTGTATATATACAGGGGTTGGACAAAATAACTGAAACACCTGTCATTTTAGTGTGGTAGGTTTCATGGCTAAATTTGACCAGTCTGGTGGCCAATCTTCATTAATTGCACATTGCACCAGTAAGAGCAGAATGTGAAGGTTCAATTAGCAGGGTAAGAGCACAGTTTTGCTCAAAATATTGCAATGCACACAACATTATGGGTGACATACCAGAGTTTAAAAGAGGACAAATTGTTGGTGCACGTCTTGCTGGCGCATCTGTGACCAAGACAGCAAGTCTTTGTGATGTATCAAGAGCCACGGTATCCAGGGTAATGTCAGCATACCACCAAGAAGGACAAACCACATCCAACAGGATTAACTGTGGACGCAAGAGGAAGCTGTCTGAAAGGGATGTTCGGGTGCTAACCCGGATTGTATCCAAAAAACATAAAACCACGGCTGCCCAAATCACGGCAGAATTAAATGTGCACCTCAACTCTCCTGTTTCCACCAGAACTGTCCGTCGGGAGCTCCACAGGGTCAATATACACGGCCGGGCTGCTATAGCCAAACCTTTGGTCACTCGTGCCAATGCCAAACGTCGGTTTCAATGGTGCAAGGAGCGCAAATCTTGGGCTGTGGACAATGTGAAACATGTATTGTTCTCTGATGAGTCCACCTTTACTGTTTTCCCCACATCCGGGAGAGTTACGGTGTGGAGAAGCCCAAAGAAGCGTACCACCCAGACTGTTGCATGCCCAGAGTGAAGCATGGGGGTGGATCAGTGATGGTTTGGGCTGCCATATCATGGCATTCTCTTGGCCCAATACTTGTGCTAGATGGGCGCGTCACTGCCAAGGACTACCGAACCATTCTGGAGGACCATGTGCATCCAATGGCGGTGCCGTGTATCAGGATGACAATGCACCAATACACACAGCAAGACTGGTGAAAGATTGGTTTGATGAACATGAAAGTGAAGTTGAACATCTCCCATGGCCTGCACAGTCACCAGATCTAAATATTATTGAGCCACTTTGGGGTGTTTTGGAGAAGCGAGTCAGGAAACGTTTTCCTCCACCAGCATCACGTAGTGACCTGGCCACTATCCTGCAAGAAGAATGGCTTAAAATCCCTCTGACCACTGTGCAGGACTTGTATATGTCATTTCCAAGACGAATTTACGCTGTATTGGCCGCAAAAGCAGGCCCTATACACCATACTAATAAATTATTGTGGTCTAAAACCAGGTGTTTCAGTTATTTTGTCCAACCCCTGTATATACAGTGTATCACAAAAGTGAGTACACCCCTCACATTTCTGCAGATATTTAAGTATATCTTTTCATGGGACAACACTGACAAAATGACACTTTGACACAATGAAAAGTAGTCTGTGTGCAGCTTATATAACAGTGTAAATTTATTCTTCCCTCAAAATAACTCAATATACAGCCATTAATGTCTAAACCACCGGCAACAAAAGTGAGTACACCCCTTAGTGAAAGTTCCTGAAGTGTCAATATTTTGTGTGGCCACAATTATTTCCCAGAACTGCCTTAACTCTCCTGGGCATGGAGTTTACCAGAGCTTCACAGGTTGCCACTGGAATGCTTTTCCACTCCTCCATGACGACATCACGGAGCTGGCGGATATTCGAGACTTTGCGCTCCTCCACCTTCCGCTTGAGGATGCCCCAAACATGTTCTATTGGGTTTAGGTCTGGAGACATGCTTGGCCAGTCCATCACCTTTACCCTCAGCCTCTTCAATAAAGCAGTGGTCGTCTTAGAGGTGTGTTTGGGGTCATAATCATGCTGGAACACTGCCCTGCGACCCAGTTTCCGGAGGGAGGGGATCATGCTCTGCTTCAGTATTTCACAGTACATATTGGAGTTCATGTGTCCCTCAATGAAATGTAACTCCCCAACACCTGCTGCACTCATGCAGCCCCAGACCATGGCATTCCCACCACCATGCTTGACTGTAGGCATGACACACTTATCTTTGTACTCCTCACCTGATTGCCGCCACACATGCTTGAGACCATCTGAACCAAACAAATTAATCTTGGTCTCATCAGACCATAGGACATGGTTCCAGTAATCCATGTCCTTTGTTGACATGTCTTCAGCAAACTGTTTGCGGGCTTTCTTGTGTAGAGACTTCAGAAGAGGCTTCCTTCTGGGGTGACAGCCATGCAGACCAATTTGATGTAGTGTGCGGCGTATGGTCTGAGCACTGACAGGCTGACCCCCCACCTTTTCAATCTCTGCAGCAATGCTGACAGCACTCCTGCGCCTATCTTTCAAAGACAGCAGTTGGATGTGACGCTGAGCACGTGCACTCAGCTTCTTTGGACGACCAACGCGAGGTCTGTTCTGAGTGGACCCTGCTCTTTTAAAACGCTGGATGATCTTGGCCACTGTGCTGCAGCTCAGTTTCAGGGTGTTGGCAATCTTCTTGTAGCCTTGGCCATCTTCATGTAGCGCAACAATTCGTCTTTTAAGATCCTCAGAGAGTTCTTTGCCATGAGGTGCCATGTTGGAACTTTCAGTGACCAGTATGAGAGAGTGTGAGAGCTGTACTACTAAATTGAACACACCTGCTCCCTATGCACACCTGAGACCTAGTAACACTAACAAATCACATGACATTTTGGAGGGAAAATGACAAGCAGTGCTCAATTTGGACATTTAGGGGTGTAGTCTCTTAGGGGTGTACTCACTTTTGGTTTAGACATTAATGGCTGTATATTGAGTTATTTTGAGGGAAGAATAAATTTACACTGTTATATAAGCTGCACACAGACTACTTTTCATTGTGTCAAAGTGTCATTTTGTCAGTGTTGTCCCATGAAAAGATATACTTAAATATCTGCAGAAATGTGAGGGGTGTACTCACTTTTGTGATACACTGTATATATATATAAATTGTTGAGGGGGCCCAACATTTTTTTTTGCACTGGGGCCCATGAGCTCCTAGTTACGCCACTGGTATATTTAACAAAATCAGCAAAGTTGTACAAAGGTAGCAAAGGTAAAACTTTAAACTAAAAACCCTTTTGTGCAAAAAGCTACTGAATTGGGATTGTATGTTAAGATGTAAGTAGTTCACGTGGAGCATTAAAATTCTGGCACCAGATCTTTTTAAAGCTAATACTCATGAATTAACAACACACACTAATAGCAGCAGACAGCAGTACAGATTCTCCTTACACTGCTGTATCAGGCAGGGTTCCCTAACTGATTATGTACATGAATAAGAAGGTGTACTATTTTGATTGTTGCACATGCTCAGACACAGAGCCAGAGCATATCCTACATGAGTCCAGGGACCTTTTCCACCAACAGTGAAGACATAAACCAAATGCGGAACTTAAACGTTTTAACAAGTGATTGTTAAAGTTTCTTTAAATACAAAAACCTTTAACTCGACGTTGTTCCTGTCAAAAGCTTGGCCTGCTGAAAGCTTATTTATAGACCTGTGTCTTGTTGGACCTAGATAATTTTGTATTAGTTTTACAATACAGCACACACACAACGCTTTCTAAAACAGCTCAAATTATTAACAACACTATGTATGTGACTGTTACATACTGTAGTTGTGATTGTTACTTAGATTTGAAGGCATGTATCTATAGTGTTTTTAAGGACAAATAAAATAAAATGTCATTACATTAGTTATATACTTTTATGTTTTACCACCACTTTATACTGATCAGAGTCATGGTGGGTCTGGTTTCCTCAGTATTATGACTTTATACTGGTTGGTCATGTTGGTCCAGCTTCCCCAGAATCACTGGACGCAATGTACCAACACACAGGATGCCAGTTCATTGTGGGGCCTTGGCCATAACACTCTCAGAAAGTTATGTTTGTAATGCCCGACCGGATGATAGCACCGCTGGGGATTTGAACCCTGTATACCAAAGGTAGTGAGCTAGTATTATTTTATAGCTGTGCCCTTGAGTTTGTTCAGGAAATGAAAGCAGGAAACCCTTAAGGTGTCTGCCACTTTCTGAATCCATTTTTTGGATGACATTTTTGTACAGATAACTGGCCTTCATGAGTAGACAGTTAACCATTAACTATAATGTTTTATTTGTGTGTGTTTGCCCTGTTATGGACTGGCAACTTGTCCAGGGTGTTTCCAGCCTTTAGCCCAATAATTTTGGTGGTAAAACAGACAATAAATGAATGAATGATTTGAATAATGTAAATACATTAAAAGATTTTTCCAGTTTGTGTTAGAATATCTGATTGCATCTGTAAACCTAACTGGTTTATTTGCACTGATTGTGGGTATGTTACAAATTGTCATTCTGATTTTGTACAGACTGGTAGTCCCACTCTCAAATGAAATCAAGCAACAGCTGATAGAAAGAGAGTAAAATGGCCATCATGACCGAAAGCTTTAACCGAATAATGACTTCGGTGTTGGTTATTGGTTAAATGTCATTAACACACCTAACATATGCCAGTAAGCCAAAACATTAGCAGAATCCACTTAATAGGCTGTCAAAACATGGACTTCACAAAGTCAAAAATGATTTCTGTGGTATCTGGTTCTGGGGCGTTACAAAAAAAAGGTCCTGCAATACCAACTCCTGTTTGTTGTCAGGTGGATCATCCTATAGTTCATCCTGGTGCCATCTCTACCAGGGGTAAACAAAGCTCATGTGCCTAGCCAGTCATTTTTCATCATTAACTTCAATATCCAGTTCTAATATCTTTGTGCCCATCATAGGTAGCCCCTTACAGAGAAGGGTTTGACGCACTGTGTGCTGAGAAAAAATTACGTCATTACCAGTATTAAAATTATATGCAAGTTGACCCACAGTAGCCCTACTGTTAGTCCATACCAGACACCATAGCCCTCATGTTCTCTGGCATCAGTGAGTCTTGGCTGCGGTTTGTGGCTTGTTCCTCTCTCGAACCACTGTTGATGGGTACTCACCACAGCTCACTGCCCGATAGCACCACTGAGATTTGAACCCCGTATCTCCGAAGTAGTACACTAGCATACTTAACTGCTGCAATACCCAAGCGCCCACAGCAGTCCCCATAATAATGTAAAGAAAATGATTGTTTGTCTAATATCTACATGATTGGTTGATAATTTAACCTGATATTTAACAAAACTCTTTTCTGCTTCTCTCATGTGCTGTTTCTTCTCCTGTCTTTCCTAGGTGGATGACGTGAACCTCATGGAGCACCCAGCACAGCAGACCAAGTGAGTATGGACTACTTTCACACATGCAAAAACGACTGACTAAGCGATCTCTGATAGCCTTGAATATTTGCGTGAATTGTGTAAATGTGTGTGTGGACATGTGTTAAAGAAAGTGTGTGTGTGTGTGTGCATGTGTGTCAAGGTTCCACTGGACAGAGCAGCTCTGTTAGAGACTATTTACTTTGTCTCTCTCTTTTTTTCTGTCTCTCTTGCTCCCACTCTCTCTTACCCTCTCTCACCCTCCCTCACTATATGCCCAGAGAACCTGTAGATAATCTTAGCCAGTCGTGTCCAGTACAGGAACAGGACAAACACGTCTGTCACAAACCCTACTTTATTAACTAGTTACAGTTTAGAACTGGAGAAAGGTGGTCTGGTAGAGTGTGTAGAATTTGATAAAACAACCAAGGTAATGACGAGCAGAAATCATCTTTTCTCATCCTCTTCTTCTTTTTGCAGTGGGGTGGCCAGATCTGATAGCAAGATCAGCGCCAAAGCTTTATTCGGTAAGCAATCTATCTGAATCTCTGTCTAAGTGGGCTTTGTAAAATTAATTGATTAATGTATTCATTTATTTAATTGATATTAAAAAGCACAAACATGAGTACACTTGTTGGCATATGCACTGTGTGTATGTTCATTTGTATATACATTGTGTCTTCTGCATCAGCTGACTGTACTTCTACAGTGGTGTGAAAAAGTAATTGCTTCCTTTCTAGTTGCTCATTATTACACATTTGTCTTACTAATCGATTTCAGTTTAAATAAAACATAATAATACACAATGGGAAACTGAATAGAAACACAACCCATTTTGTAAAAAAATTATTTAATATATTTAAGGAAGAGACAAAGCATTCATGTGGGAAAAAAAACTCACCAAGTTTAATTGGTAAGCCAAAAGTGGTGGTATTCAACTAGCAGTCGGCAGTGTCAAATAAAAATATCACTCATCTTAAGCCTTTTCGTTAAAAATCAAGTACTCGTCTTGCACGGAAATTCTTCAGATAAGATTGTTGGAATATATCAGTCTGGAAAGAGCAACAGCAATTTTACTTTACCTAACTACTAAAACACAGTAAAAGCCTTCATCTCCAAATATAGGCACTCATGACTAGTGGTAAAAGTGCCCAGAAGTCTGCATTGATAAATTTTTCAGGAAGTCTTAACAGATACTAACTATTTAAAGTACTACAAATGCCTCTACTCTTAGCTGTGTTTAATGTAGCCTAATTCCTCTAATATGAAAGAGACTTAAGATTCATGCAAGGGTAGCAAGGAGGAAGCCACTTCTTTCACCCTTGAGGGGAAAAATCAAATGAGTCTCTTTATAGTAAGAACATTACACCAACATTCAAACATAGTGTTGGTATTGTGATAATTTGGGGTGCTTTGCTTCATTAGGACCTTTATAAGTGGGTGTTAAAGAAAATCCAAAGGTGGTGAAACCAAATATAAAATTAAGGGGTAATAATGTTATCACAAGGGTGATACTTATTGCATTAAACTTGGGCCTCATAGGTCTTAACACATCTATGCAAAGTTTATCAGATGTACAGAGCTTACGCTGAGATTTATTCAAACCCTAACAATGGACATTTGCTAATCAAATTACCATGGCAGGAAATAACCATACATTTCACAATGTAGCTGTTATTGGGGAGGAACAGGAAAGTAAAAAGTAAAAGTAATACACTTTGAAATTCTCAATGTTGAATGTTTTTTGAACCAGTATACCCTACCTAGCTGGAGTACTGTTTCTTTTTTAATAATGCAGTGGCTTTTGTGTATCAATACTGCAAGCTATGATATACCAACAGTTCATAGTTACACTTAGTGGTGGTGCTTGTTTTTACTTCCAGTTATGGTAGATCTATGGTAGATGGTAGACAGATCTATGCACTACAAGGCAGGAAAACTAAAAGCTTAATTTCACTGAGCACATCCCCAAAGCCAAATGTTTTTTTCTCATACTAAAGAAAGTCTGCCACTTAAAAAGTGGCTCTACAAATGTGTATAGATTTAAGCCATGTTTGCCCACAGCAGCAGGAATCTTTCTGCCTAGCAGCATACCTCATAGTTAACTGAATAATTATTGGCTCAGGATTCAAGTAAGCCTGCCTCTTTTGTACCATATAGAAGTACTTTGTAGTTCTACAATTACTGACTGTAGTCTATCTGTTTCTCTGCATGCTTTGTTAGCCCCCTTTTATGCTATTCTTCAAAGGTCAGGACTCTCCTAAGACCACTACAGAGCAGGTATCATCTGGGTGGTGGATCATTCTCAGCACTGCAGTGACACTTACATGGTGGTGGTGTGTTAGTGTGTGTTGTGCTGGTATGAGTGGATAAGACACAGCAGTGCTGATGGAGTTTTTTAAACACCTCACTGTCACTGCTGGACTGAGTATAGTCCACCAACCAAAAATATCCAGCCAACAGCGCCCCGTGGGCAGCATCCTGTTACCACTGATGAAGGTCTAGAAGATGACCAACTCAAGCAGCAACAATAGATGAGCGATCGTCTCTGACTTTACATCTGCAAGGTGGACCAACTAGGTAGGAGTGTCTAATAGAATAGACAGTGAGTGGACACGGTATTTAAAAACTACAGCAGTGCTGCTGTGTCTTATCCACACACTAACACACCACCACCATGTCATTGTCACTGCAGTGCTGAGAATGATCCACCACCTGAATAATACCTGCTCTGTGGTGGTCCTGACCATTGAAGAACAGGATGAAAAAAGTATGTAGAGAAACAGATGGACTACAGTCAGTAATTGTAGAATGACAAAGTGCTTCTATATGGTAAGTGGAGCTGATAAAATGGACAGTGAGTGTAGAAACAAGGAGGTGGTTTTAATGTTATGGCTGATTGGTGTATATACAGTATATATATATATATATATATATATATATATATACTGTATATATATATATATATATATATATATATATATATATATATATATAATATACATGCATCTTGTGGACGAATTACAATTATTATTAAGTCTGCTTTATACAGTGCTTTTCAGTTACTTGAAGTCGAGTGTAAATGTACACAGTCCCTTTCTGTTTTAGCCTGGGTGTGGCTGTAATGAGTAAGTGGCTGGAAATAGGTGTGTGTGTGTGTGTGTGTGTAAAAGAGTATAATACGGTCTTTAAAAGAGAACATGCAGAGGGAGGCGTGTTTTCCTACCGTATTAGAACCAATCAACTTTTTCTTCTCACTGTTTGACGGTGAACACCTACAGTACATCATGTACAGTTGTGGGTTTGTGAATGATGACACCATTGTCTGCAAAAAAACAATTGTTTTTTTTGTTCTACTAATACCCAGCACAAAGTTCTGTTTAATAACCTGCATTCTTTTGACTGTTAAGCCATAAACACATAAAGTGTCATTTTTAGAGGCTAAATACAAACCTTATTTTAAGGTTGTAAGATTTTGTAAAATGCAGTATAAAGAAGAATCTGTGATTTGTAAATTTCATTGAACCTTTACTAAACTGATGAATGTACAAAGAAAAGGTGTTCACTGACCGTTTGGTAAATATAAACAATTGTTTCATTTTGATGTTGGTTTCCTGTAAAAGTGTTGAGTGTAAAATACACTTTATTTACATTTTTGGCATTTAGCAGACGCTTTTATCCAAAGCGACTTACAGAATACAGTCCAAGCAATTGAGGGTTAAGGGCCTTTCTCAAGGGCCCAACATTGGCAACCTGGCAGTGGTGGGGTTTGAACCAGCGACCTTCTGCTTACTAGTCCAGTACCTTAACCACTAGGCTATAACTACACTCTACCCTATACACTCACATACATCATTGTAGTGACGATTCTAAACTTTGCTGTGGCCTTTAGAGGCAGCCATGCAAAAATGTGATTAACAACAAACTTTAGTTTATTGTGCAGATTTTAAAGCAGAAGCTAATTTTTTTTGCTGTAGCCTCTAAGTCTGTGGCAGTGTAAAGCTTACTTGACTGTGAACAGTCAGTCATAATCACTAACACAGAATTACAAGGCCATACCACAAAGTTATTGTTATATAATAAAATAATATCACAATAATAATAATAATAATTATTGTTATTATTACAGTGGTACCTTGTAACCTATGTCCCCTTAACTCAAAGTCTTTGAAACTCAACACTCTTCGTCAAGAAATTTGTACCATAAAAGTCAACATATCCCTTAAACTCAATGTGTTCACTTTTTTTATTGATTTATTTAATTTCAAATTAACAATGAACAGTCGCTTTGTTCAGCACTTGGCTTGAGCGGTAAAAAGTCATCAAAGTGTGCATTTAAGACGAATCTGCATTTGTGTGAAATAACTGTCAAATCCACTCTGAAAGCTGTGGATTTTCTTCACTGTTTCACTTTGAAACTTGTGTTATAGCTCGGGGTTCTGGAAAACTGTAAGAATCAGCTTTTTTTTAGAGAGAGTTTAAATTGATTATTGTTAAAAAAAAAGCTTAATTTGACTTAATGTAATAAAATTATGGCATAGAAACACTAAACTTCTCTTAATTATTACTGCTCTCCACTAATGAAATTCCTTGCTCGTTTTAGTACAATAAGTCACGTTAAGCTTTGTGCAACAGTTTATTTTTAGCTGTTTTTAATTGTATTTTAGTGTTTTTTATATTATATTTGTGTTATTTCCAGTGTATAAGTGTCAGAAACAACCCCATTATTTTACATTAGCCTAAAATATATGCAGTTCCATGGGACCATAGAATGCATTAACAGGTTTTCCATATATCCTTATGGGAAAAAATACCTTAAAACTCAACGGCACTTCCAGAACCAATTGACGTTGAGTTTTAAAGTACCACTGTATTATTAATATTATTGTTGTTCTTGTTGAAATAATTTCAACTTTCAATAATGTATTTACGAAGACTGCGATGACATACGAGTCCTCTACAAGTATTTAATACAAGAGCTCTTAACGCTCTGTCTGCAAACTATTAACATCAAACAAGTGAACAACAAAGTTTTTATTGTAGAACAGAATCACACGGTGTCTGCAGTGTTGAGCAAATAGCTGGTTAAAGTAACTTCATGAAAAAAAGTCTTCACATACTGGTTTTATAAAAATAGACCCATTTTCTTCTCACATAACAATAGGCTTAGATGAGAAAAGTGCTGAAAACCACCTGACAAACAATACACGAATAAAAGCCCAGAATAATATTTCCAAGATGAAAAAGTAGCTCTTTGCTGTAAGCTTCACAAAGATGGAATTAATGGCAAAGCTAACTTTAAGAAACCTATGAAATCAAAGACAAATTTACAGAAATGCATAACTTAAATTTAGATCCCAAAGCAATGGAAAACTTAATGTGATGTATTAATTCCATTTTTACCATACATCATTTATATTAATGGATTAAGGTTTGGGTAAATTCCCAAAAAATGCCCTTAACACAAAATGCCTGCTGCACATTGTTAAAACATTAGGGAATTCAGAACAGCACAGGCAGTGATCTGGTAAAATCATAAGGTCCAAATAAATTATTGACAGATTGTGCTAGTTGATTGGTTGGCTATCGTGCACTTTTTATAGCCTCCTCAGTTTTGTTTGTAGTTACTTCTCTTTAGTCTTTTTTTCTGAGAGCTTGGTGGTCATATGCAGGTTTATTCTACCAGAACCAAAAGATTTTTTTAATACATCCAACTATTGCAGAAGTTTAAAAATGTAAGGAAATAGTCCACCTCTACAGTCATATTGGTATCTTTAGTTTCAAAAAACAAACAGCATCTCTCTCACACAAAGATCTAAAAACTAATATAGCTCTCAAAACAGTGTGGTCACTGTAATCTGACTAAATGAAAAGACATGTTGTTTTAACTGTGAAATATAAGAATCACAGACTTTAATCTTCCCTCGTCTCAACAGTTATCCTCTTTGCTCTATTATGCAAATATTTACACTGTACTCAACCTGATCACTGCTTATGCAAAGTAATACGTGGGCATCACTTCTGTACTATTGATGCAGGCTTATCTGACCTATCAGTGATATAAAGAGTGAAAGATGGATGTCAGTGATTGAGAAAAGTTGACAGATTAAAGCCACTGTTAAAGCACTATATGAAGGATAGGTGTATTATGTTAAAATACACTTTTAAGAAAGGAAAATGAGCTATTATAAAGCTATTCAATTAAATTTACTCCACACTTTAATATAACTTCACCACAAACAAAAATGTAACATACATCACATTGCCCTGGTCATCAGCAAGCAAGTAAGCAAAAAGAATAAAGTAGAATGGATGCTGTGAAGCAGAATGTCATTAGAATTAAACCCCAGAAGTGTAGAATGAAGCTGCTGCTGAAAGAAAGCAGATCTTTTTTTGAATAAGCAGTCTCACTTAACATACTCCCAATGAAGTGGCAAAAATGATCAGCTGATCATAAATTCTAGGCAATGTGTTGTAATTTAAAAACACATATTAACCTTTGTTAAACACATTCCCTTCTACTATAAAAATGTAATGGTGGTGGCATTGTTATAAAAGCACTTTTTGCAGCATTGTTGGGGTTCTGCTTAGATTTGATGAGAAAATCAGCGGTGTATGGTGATGAGAGCTCTCAGATACAAATATAAATCCGGGAAACAAGAAACAAGCCTAAAACCGTCACCATACCATCATTGGATGCAGATTCCTTACTGTTATAAGTGCCAAGAATGTCTCAACCTAGTATTAAAAGAGGATGTTACAGTTATGTAAATAAAGGTCATGGTGAAAGACATATAATAGTGTATATTGTTGCACTATTATAGTGTATAGTGTATATTCTGCAATTTCCTTCGGGATCTGCAATTTCCTTCGGGATCTGCAATTTCCTTCGGGATCTGCAACTTCCTTCGGGATCTGCAATTTCCTTCGGGATGAATAAAGTGTTATCTTATCTTATCTTATCTTAATATTGTAGTGAGGTAATTTGGTCATTTTAAAAATTTCATTTTGTGTTGAATTTTCTTTTTCATCTCAGCTCTTGACATGACTGTGTGTGTGTGTGTGTGTGTGGGTATCAGCAGTGTTTGATCAGAGAGGTTGTGCTCTGTATAAGGGTAGGATATCATGTGGTGAACCTGCCATATTGTGTTTGTGTTGGTCTGTTTGGGTTTGTTGGAGAGGGTTGGCTTTGTATGGCAGATGGTACTGTGCACATGGGCAGTTTATTTCCTGTATCCAGTTGGCAGCCTGTGGAAAGTTGGCATGGTAACCTCAGTAGAGTTTATGTCTGTAACTGATAGGTCTCAACAGGAGCTGTCAGAACAGATGTACTGGTAATGTAGCAGGATTTGGCTTAAATTATAGAAAGAGGGTTTAAAAGATAGTATACAGTATTATTACAACCGCTTAAATGTTTTGTTTTGGTTATAAATGAACATGTTCTCCACAGGGAATGCACAATTTAATGCACAATTATTGTGTATTTGCTGAATGTTATACTTTAATATGTGGCAAGGTTTACAACTTTAGCATAAGACTGTATGAGTAGTTCTTGTTTTTATTATGTCTATGCTATATTTGCCAGTTTTATAATACCTACAAATAGCCTGAAATAAAGGTGTAAATTGTTGAACGTTAGCATGTTATGATGCTAAATTCTGTCAGTCACAGTTGTCAAATGATGAATGTAAACAGTGCATAGGAAAACGCTGTCGTCATTCTCCGGAGAGAAAGAGATAGCGGTGAAATGTATAGCATTACCTCACCTGAGGCAGTCGCTTCAGGACAACGGTAGTTTAAACTGCAGTGTTCTACCAGTCTGGCACTAAGACAGTGGGAGGAGCCAACAAGGCTGCTTGTAGGTAGACTAGAAGAATCTAGAAACATTTTACACACACACACACACACATACACACAGCTGAATGTCCTAGAGATAGGGATAGAGAGCCTAAAGATACTGGAAGTACATCTCATTGGGGTATAGGCAGTTACTAGTTTTGTGCCTCCCAAATCAGGTGCAGTGTTGAGGGTTGCACACACCAGTACTTTTTAATTTAGACAATGTTGATTCATGGTGGAACTAGGGCTCAAGTGGCGCAGCGGTCGGCATATGGTCAGCAGTCTGCATATTTGTCATGTGATCTCTATGACTGGTCCAAGTGTCTGCGCGAGTGGTGGGTGGTCATATGGAGCTTAGCATGGGTCCCTGTACGCGATACGGCTCTGTGTGGGAACACAACGCTGGCACATAATAGAAAGCTGATATTAAGCATGCTAGATATTTTTCTTGAGTTTGCGAGTGCTCTGCGAGCCACTCGGATTGAGTCGTTGAACGCATAGCGATCAAGAGCCGATTTTTCAAGTTCCAAGTGAACGCAGATTTTCCTCCACATTGCCACATCTAGTGACTACCTGTTGGTATTCAGGGCAAAAATCGTGTAGTGTGAATTGGCAAAAATGGCAGCATATTCACAATCAGGAATTGAAAATGACTAGATTGGGAGATAAAGGGGGATAAAGAAGATACAGGTTTTTGTAACCTAAATCTTCCAGCCCTAATCATCAGCTAGTCTTAATCATGGACATACTTTTTCAAAACTATAAGTATAGGATTATATATATAGGGAGTCCTGCCTCCCTTTTCTTCCACAGAACCTGTTTTTTTTCATTAAATTTTTATGTTTTAATGCAGTAACATAAGCCGGACAAAATGCCAATTCATCAAGGCCACTCCACCCCCAGTGCTGTACTGCCTGTCACTGATCCTCGTCACACCAACGGCCTTATCCTAAAATGTTTCAATGTTTATCCCTCAGTTAATATTAGTTTAGTATTAGTAGCTGCTGCTGTTTACCCTCACTCTCAGTCTTTCTATTGCACGTTTTACCTCTGCTTTCTCTGACACAAGCTGTGTTCATGTTGCAGCCAAGTTCATGTAATTGTTTTTTCAAGTTTAAAAAAAAAATCATTAATACATTAATACATTAATTGTAATATACTTTACTCAAGTGCATCTGTGTGTGGAGAAAGATAAAGCAAACACATTTTATTCAATTTCATTGTCATTAACCATCTCATTTACATTTTCAGTATGTAGCAGCACTTTTATCCAAAGCAACTTACAGTATTGTGACAGTGTATTGTTTAAGTAATTGAAGGTTAAGGGCCTTGCTCAAGGGCCCAACAGTGGCAACCTGGCAGGGGTGGGGCTTGAACCAGCAACCTTTCGATTACTAGTCCAGTACCTTAACCACTAGGTTAAACGTTAGGCTACATCTACTATTTTGGTCAGAGTTGTGGTGGATGCAAAGCAGGAATACCCAGGACAGGGCGCTAATCTGTCGCAGAGCATCGGTCACCCAACCATGTCTGAGTCTGGGCCAGCCAATAGCACTTCTAAGCTTCAAACCTGGATCTTAACAGTGGTAAGCTAGCAGACTTCTAACCCAACACACTCATTCAAAGCTAATTTTCTTGTGAACATTAAGTAGAATTTATTAACAGTGATGATTTGACAATGTAACTTACATTATTGACTTATCCATTTTCATTTTAAATTACTTGTTCTAACAAACGGATATGTCATTTTTATTTCTAAATTTTATAGTTGGCCCTGAGCTTTTTTTAAGCAATAAGTAGGTGGTTTAAGGTGCAGTTTACCTGATAAGTTACAGTCTTAGTAAACTGGATGATAAGTTCTGACACATTTGAGCACAAATAGTAGTCTTTCTGAAGTGCATACTAAAAATAGATAAATAGAAGGCTTCAAACGCTTGGAAAAAGTTTAGAGAAGGATCATCTCACATTATTCATGAAAGTACAAACAAGACAGATGACCATAAAGACGCCAGTAAGTGTAAGGGTTTAAACCCCAACAACACTGCTGTACATAATGTAGTTGTTTCAATGCAATATGAGCGGTAATTATGTTACCACTGTTGTTTTGCTGATAAGAGTCAGCCACACGAGTAAAATCTGGTCATTGAATTATAAGAGATGTGTTTATGAATTTGCATCTGTGTAAAGATCATAGCTAATTTCAGCAGGGCTTAAACAGAAAAACTCATCTCACCCTTCTTTTATGTTTATCTTATTTTAATGCTTAGAACTTGTTTTGGAATCAACTGGAGGATTAGGTTATGAAGGTGTTATGAAGGGTTAGAACTAGGCGGGTTTGTTTTGGAAAGTTTTTTCGCACGATCACAGAAGGGCAAAATAATTACAGAATGGCTTCTGGTGTTCCTGCAAATAGCCAGCAGGCACCCATATGGTACTTGTTGCAAGCTGTAAAGCTACAGGTGTAAATGTCAGTCATGAATAAAACATGTGTACATCTCTACTTCCTTATAGTCAGCAACATTTAGTCCACCTGTGGCATTGCTTGTTTTCTGAAAAGTGGGAGGTGATACAGGAGCCATGTATTGAGAGATAGAGATGAGCAGGAAGTGGAATTAAACTTCCCTTTGTGACCGAGTGGGTGTGAGAGAAAGAGAAACATGAGATGTGTAAGGGGGTTGGTTGTTTGTCTGATACTGTATCTTGTAAACCAGCTGATTGGAACATGTACTTACCTAATGATAATGATTAGCCCTGCTCCCTTAATCTGAGAAGGAACGGGTCACTAGGTGACCAGGCAGCTGCTTTGCTTGTAGAATGCAATAGAAAAAGTGTTGTATGAAGTAAAGAAAATACACAATTATTGTAAAGGATTGAAACAAACAGAAAAAAACAAAATCAAAATGACTAATTTTTCGTCCTTATCTATACTAACAGTTATATAGTTAAATGTTATGTGAAGATGTTTGCCTGTTTGCATTAAAGTGAGAAATTAGCTACAGAGGATTGTAGCTTGCCCTTCTGTAAATCACATTGGATTATCAACATACAATTAGGAAATATTCATCTAAATTTAATTTCCTCATGTAGCTGCATAACAGTAACTTTGTACAATCAATATGAGTCTATATAAGTCTATATAATCCTATATGAGTAATGATTTCTGATCATGACCATCAGGGCTGTTTTTATCTGAGCAACCTGTGTAACCTCCTTTCAGTATCTAAGCGGGATATTTTTAACCTGCCACATCCACCAGCCCTATCCCTATATTTATATTTACATGTGACATAATGCCAATCGCATGGTCTGTTTTTGCCTGATCAGTGACTTATCCATAATCAGAGCAGACTCATCAGTGCATGCCAGTTGTCTAAAATAATGTAAATAATTCTTATTCCCTGGGTTTAAAACTCAGTAGATCAGCCAGCCCGGCATCTACACAGACACGATTGGCTGTAAGGGGGTGGCCAAGGCCCATTGATAAATTGGCACCCTGTCCAGGGTGTAATCCTGGCTTGTGCACAATATGTACTTTCTAAGGGTCTCTTTAATGCTAGTGCCATTATGCACTCTGGTGACCTCTGTCGGTTGCACAACATACTTGCAGAACAATTTACTTGGAAACGATTTGAAGTATCGCAGTTACTTTTGACATATTAAACTAAAATATTAGATATTTGGCTTACAGTACTAATGTTTCCAAACTGTGTCTGAAAAATGCTGTGTTACTACCAGCAAAGTACTGTAAAAATCCTGCCATATGTGTGTTGAGCTATGATAACCTCTTTATATAGCCCCTTATCACTACTTTTTGACTAAAACAGTATCAGCTATCAGTAGTTTAAAGTAATCCATAGTATTTGTTCTGTAATTGACATTTTGAGTGTTAAATAGGTAATAAAGCGTGAGTGAAAATGTTAGTTATTGTTATATTGCGCTGAACACCGACAATGTCTATACACTTTGCTAGATATATGGTCTGACATTTACATACACTTCTAGGTTTTTTCATAGATTTATTTACCCTCCCCCCTTCCTTTCCAGAAACATATACATATAGCTGCTTAGGTTTGGTGGTGTTAAGTCATTTGATGGTCTAAATGGTTCGATTATATTTATTAAACTTTGTGGCATGGCCTTCAAATTTCTTGTTGTTAATTTTTAATTGAGCATTGGTGGTGACGTCTCTCTCCCTGTAGAAATCAGGCTAATTTAACTGCACTTATTAGATAAAGCCAAAGCATGGCAATGTGAAAGTCTGGGTGACTTTGTAAAGGTCTTAGATAGTGAGTCATAGAAATGAGGAATGCCACCCAAAGTCATTTCTTACTATCATTTGGACCTTAAAAAAACAATTGTCTGTAGGTACAAAATATAATGGACGTCACAAGGAACAACTGTCACAAAACAAAAGACTAATTATCAGTTTATGCAATTTAAAATTTGTATATAGTGGACAAAATACAAACAGCAACATTGAAGTTGGGTCTCTTTGTATGAATCTGCCACTAACTGGTGTAAAGAAGGGTCCAGCTGCTTCACACAAGGAAGCATGTACTAACCTATAAGCCTTACAGGCCAGCATGGGTGTTCTGGCTGGTGTTGCTGAATGACATGGAAATTAGATACAAACTGGGACAGTGATTGAAAATGAATTCATAATTAATCTGTTACAAATTAATTAAAGGGCAGCACGGTGGCTCACCTCACAGCAAGAAGGTCCCGGGTTCGATCCCCAGGCGGGGCGGTCCAGGTCCTTTCTGTGCGGTGTTTGCATGTTCTCCCCGTATCAGCATGGGTTTCCCTCGGGAGCTCCGGTTTCCTCCCACAGTCCAAAAACATGCAGTCAGGTTAATTGGAGACACTGAATTGCCATCCAGGGTGTTACTGTGTGTCTTGCACCCATTGAAAAGCTGGGATAGGCTCCAGCACCCGTGACCCTGATTGGATAAGTGGTTAAGAAAGAGAGTGAGTGAGTGAGTGAGTAATTAATTAAAGGTTTTGAAATCAGACTGAAATTAGGCTTTCTTAAAGTGTACTCTACCTAAAACCCTACTAAACCAATACATTTGGTAGACTGGTAGACCAGAATTGTGTCAAAATCTTGTCCGACTGTATATTTCTAAAGTATAAATAGTGAGTGTCGGCATTTAATAATAAGTTATTTTATGATAGTTTGTTTTGTGTACATTTTTAAAAATGGGTCCTTAAATGGTGCAGCTTGCCTACTATCTCTGAGATTCTAAATTCAGTGGTGTGCTTACTGGCCGGCAGGTGTGTACACAGACATGATTAGCTATGTCAGGGGGCTGGGTTTGGCTGAAGCCCTGTGATGGATTGATGTGCTTGCAAAAAAACCCTTGCAAAAACTGAATTTATTCTTGTGAAAAACTGAAACAAATAGGGTGAAGCAATCACTGACTGCATTAATGTGTGAATGTGCTTATGTGATGTGTATCATTTATGTTGTTTTATTAGTTCAATTCATTTATAGTAGCTGCTGTAAAGTGAACATGGTCTGGAAGGAAGCTCAAAAGTTAATCTGTGCAGATCACATAATAAGTTACCTTTGACCCTGATGAAGCTTACATTCGAGTTTCAAGTGGACTTGCCAGTCTGTCAGAACATGATATAAGAAAACATTTAGATTTCCAGGCTGTTTGTTAAGTGGAATTTATTTAGAGGATTGAAGTTGGCTGCTGTCAGATGGGTAGGAATATGTTGTTTTATGTTAAATAAGTTGTCATTGTAAGTACATTCATGGTTGTATATCATGTGTAACCAATATTAGATGATAATGATTATTATTCTTATTGTTATTATTATACTGTATATGTAGTTTTTTATATTAGCTAGACACTAATTACTAGCAGTAATCTTTATATTGAAATAGTCATAGTCAATCTGATAGGGCCACATTCTGATTCTCATCTACAAATTCAGTTTTAAAAAATCATAAAAAGGCATAAAGAAACTGTATTTACATGTATATAATAAAACAGCAAAATAGTCTATCCTAGGGCACTCTGGTGGTACAGCAGTAATTTACGTTAGCCCACTGCCATTGGGATTTAGGGTTTGATTCCCCTAAATCTACATACAGAGAGATTTTAATGTGGGCTCAATATAAACAAATACCTTCACAATATTCATGTTTTAACCGAATAGCTAGAACATTATGCCCTAGGAAGTTGCCCCAGTAAATGATCTGTAGTTTCTAAATAGATAGATAATAAATAATCCAGGGTAGATAAAATGTCTTTATGTGTCATATATACATATACACATGTACAGTACTGTACAATTAAATGTTTCTTTCGCATATCCCAGCTTGTTTGTAAGCTGGGGTCAGAGTGCAGGGTCAGCCATTGTACAGCTTTCCTGGAGCCAAGAAGGTTGAAGGCCTTGATCAAGGGCCAGTGGCACTTCTCTGGATTCAAACCCACAACCTTCCATTTGATAGGCCAAAATTCTACCCACTAGGCTGCCACTGTCCCTTATATCCAGGAAAAGTAAAATGCATTTTTGTTAAATTATTTAATCACAAAATTGCATTCTTATTTACCCATCTTTACTAAGTATGCCAACAATTCTGGAGCTGATTGTCAATTGCATCTCTCGTCTACATTATTTGTCCTGGGTCATTTCAACGCAGCCTATTAAGTATTTTCAAAAATAAAGCATCTATTTATGCCTGTTTCTGAACACAGTAAAATATCAGCTTTTCAATTGGACAGCACAGTATGACAGCACAGCTGGTAGAATCTGGATTCAATTTTCATCTACAGTCATTGTATAAAGTTTTTAATTATCACACCATTTGCGTTGATTGAAATTGTCCATTAATATTAAGTTGATTCTCCTTCGTGCTACAACCTCCACTCTTCTGGAAAAACTTTCCACGAGTCTCCATAAGTATGTGTCCATTTAGTCAAAATAGCATTTTGTCATTTTCACAGTTAATTGTTTAAGATCTTTAAAGTAAATATAATTTAAGACAACCAAATTCAACAGACTATTATTTTTAATTCTTGGGTCCTGTTAAAACAATATTTCAATATAAAGATGCAATTTGCCAACATGGTGCTGGTAGTAGAGATGCTTTACTACTTTAGGACCTAGGCGACTTACCATAATTGACTGAATCATTAATCTTTTTAAATGTAAAGATTATTTTAAAAAATGTGTTTAAGATGTTTTTTAGGTTACTCGTTTATCTTGTAATAAATTTTGTTTGCGGATTTGAAAGAAATATTCAAATAAAGGAGAAATCATGGCCCTTTCATAAACTCTAAACTTTAAAACATCAAATTATTTTATAATGTCTAAATAATCTAAATAATAGTCATATTAATGTATTATGTTAATTGTATTTAAAGTGATAGTGTGGTTTGTGTTTAAATAAAATCTATAACCTTTTTTTCCATCACAGAGCAACGCAAGAAATACTCGAACTCCAACTTCATCATGCATGAGACGTCTCAGTACCACGTCCAGGTCAGTCATCTGTCATCACACTTCTAGACTTTGGCATACTTTATAATGAGTTGGATAACTTGTAATAATAATTACAAAGCTTTATTATTATTATTATTATTATTATTATTATTATTATTATTACAGGCTTCTTTCTTGCACATGAGCATTTTACCCCATGCTGATGTTACAGCAGCTTTTAATTTATGTTTTAAGGTGGTTTTAAAATTATATATGACCATTACGATAATTTCCTTTTAACGTAATTTGATAGTTTGGGTTTTCTTTTCAACTTAAAATAACCTTGATAAAAAACCTTGATAAAAATGTATTTAAAATCTATTTAACAGAACTCGATATGGAAAATGTATTCAAACACCACAAAGGAATTATATTAGTGTTTTGTTGTAAACCCATTGTTTGAAATAACTACTATAAGACATATATGGCAAGAAATAATTTGTGTTTTGCAACATTGTGGTTCAATTTTGGTCAGTTTCTGTTAGACTGTTTTAGTTTTAGACAGTTCCTCTAGATTTTTCTCTAATAGAGTGCCAAATTTAAAATCCTTCATAAATTTGAAATCTATTCCAAGTCATGATGCCCCATATCATGATGCTCCCACCTCCATATTTCACTGTAGATATGGTGTTTTAGGAATCATACATACATACATACTCTTCAAATAAATATCCAAAGGGATATATTTGTATCTGTTTTGTATAAATTTGTGCATAAAGTCATGCATCTCTGTGGGTTTCTTTGTCTCTTTTTTTTTTTTTAAGCACTTTCGATGTGCTTTCCACATATTGAACTAGTTGTACAGGCAGAGATGTTAAAGGTTTTTTGTAATGGTTCTGTAGTTTTATCCATTAACATAAACATAATTTTGTCTCTGACAAAATCCTTCAAACCAGTGGCAACAAATTTAATTATTAGATTTTTTTTTTTGCGTTATTATGTAGAACTTGATATTTTTATGTAACACATTTACACATTTGTGTAATACAAAACCTTCTGTACAATTGACGTGGATATACATTATGCAGTTATGCAATAGAAGTAAATTAATTAACAAAATTCAAGTACTCAACTTGTTTTTTCCTGTGGTATTTGCATGCTTAAGTTGTATAAAGCATGTACAAGAGTTTTTTCTGGCACTAGTTTACTTGTATTCACTTATTTGGATCATTAGGCCGAAAAAGACTTTCCGCCCACGTGAAAAAACCTCTCCAGCCTTAGCGAGGACTTTGATCGAACATGCAGATAGTGTGTACTGTGTGGTTTAATTAGATATTTAGTGTATGTAGGTAATATGAAGCCTTCAGCATTCAAAACAAGCAAGGTTTTTCTTTTAATAATTGACAGAGAATGCTTTAAATAAATTCTGCTCTATTAAAGTTATCCTTCGACATGGGTCAGATATGGTTCTACCTGGTGTCCCTTGTCAGTTTTACTCATTTTACTGTGGTTTGCAAACACTGCTTGACAAAGTGTATGGTAAATATGAACATGATTATGCTTTTCAAAATGTTGACTCAGATACATGTGACCCACAGTCCTTATGCAGCTTTCTATTCTTTGAACTCACAGATTACCTGGACAATAGCAAAAGCATAAAGAACACACAAATAAATGAATCAGTAGAATGTGGTCATTGCCATTACACCATTGGTAAATAAAGGCATGTTTAAACGTCTTTATGACACAGTATAAAGCAGGCTAGTGAATAGCTAAAACTAGCATGGGTTTCAGTTTCATTGACCTAATTATTAATTGCTATGTACTCATGCTATGTACCTTAACTAAACTTAACTAAACTCAATATCTTTTACAATATTTTAGTACACACTCGCATACACACAAAGTTAATAAAAAAAAAACAACAAACTACAAAATATTGGGCACCTAAAGCTTTCAGAAGATTACTGTTAACATATCACACACAATGTTCCTTGTGTAATCTGTGAAGAATATATCCAGCATTTGAAATAAAAAAGGCATTATTTAGTGGTTTAAATCATAAATTCAATGTCGGTTTTACCATAGCTTTATCCTGGTCAGGGTCCTAGCGGGTCTGATTCATTGGGCGAAAGGCAGGAAACACACTGGAGAGGTCACTAGTCCATCACAGGGCACACACACACACACACACACACAGGGCTATTTTAGTAGCTCCAGTTGGCCTGACTGCATGTCTTTGGACCTGTGGGAGGAAAACAGAGCAACAGACCTACACGGACAGGCCCGGGAATCGAAGCCAAGCCCTTCTTGCTGTGAGGTGACTACACTACCCACCACGCCACCACACCACCATGCTGCCGTGGTTTAAAATCATACATTCTTTATTAAAAACAGCACTTGGACATATACAGTGTATCACAAAAGTGAGTACACCCCTCACATTTCTGCAAATATTTCATTATATCTTTTCGTGGGACAACACTATAGACATGAAACTTGGATATAACTTAGAGTAGTCAGTGTACAGCTTGTATAGCAGTGTAGATTTACTGTCTTCTGAAAATAACTCAACACACAGCCATTAATGTCTAAATAGCTGGCAACATAAGTGAGTACACCCCACAGTGAACATGTCCAAATTGTGCCCAAATGTGTCGTTGTCCCTCCCTGGTGTCATGTGTCAAGGTCCCAGGTGTAAATGGGGAGCAGGGCTGTTAAATTTGGTGTTTTGGGAACAATTCTCTCATACTGGCCACCGGATATTCAACATGGCACCTCATGGCAAAGAACTCTCTGAGGATGTGAGAAATAGAATTGTTGCTCTCCACAAAGATGGCCGGGGCTATAAGAAGATTGCTAACACCCTGAAACTGAGCTACAGCATGGTGGCCAAGGTCATACAGCGGTTTTCCAGGACAGGTTCCACTCGGAACAGGCTTCGTCAGGGTCGACCAAAGAAGTTGAGTCCACGTGTTCGGCGTCATATCCAGAGGTTGGCTTTAAAAAATAGACACATGAGTGCTGCCAGCATTGCTGCAGAGGTTGAAGACGTGGGAGGTCAGCCTGTCAGTGCTCAGACCATACGCCGCACACTGCATCAACTCGGTCTGCATGGTCGTCATCCCAGAAGGAAGCTGACCCACAAGAAAGCCAGCAAACAGTTTGCTGAAGACAAGCAGTCCAAGAACATGGATTACTGGAATGCCCTGTGGTCTGACGAGACCAAGATAAACTTGGCTCAGATGGTGTCCAGCATGTGTGGCGGCGCCCTGGTGAGAAGTACCAAGACAACTGTATCTTGCCTACAGTCAAGCATGGTGGTGGTAGCATCATGGTCTTGGGCTGCATGAGTGTTGCTGGCACTGGGGAGCTGCGGTTCATTGAGGGAAACATGAATTCCAACATGTACTGTGACATTCTGAAACAGAGCATGATCCCCTCCCTTCGAAAACTGGGCCTCATGGCAGTTTTCCAACAGGATAACGACCCCAAACACAACCTCCAAGATGACAACTGCCTTGCTGAGGAAGCTGAAGGTAAAGGTGATGGACTAAACCCAATTGAGCACCTGTGGCGCATCCTCAAGTGGAAGGTGGAGGAGTTCAAGGTGTCTAACATCCACCAGCTCCGTGATGTCATCATGGAGGAGTGGAAGAGGATTCCAGTAGCAACCTGTGCAGCTCTGGTGAATTCCATGCCCAGGAGGGTTAAGGCAGTGCTGGATAATAATGGTGGTCACACAAAATATTGACACTTTGGGCACAATTTGGACATGTTCACTGTGGGGTGTACTCACTTATGTTGCCAGCCATTTAGACATTAATGGCTGTGTGTTGAGTTATTTTCAAAAGACAGTAAATCTACACTGCTATACAAGTTGTACACTGACTACTCTAAGTTATATCCAAGTTTTAGTTCTATAGTGTTGTCCCATGAAAAGATATAATAAAATATTTGCAGAAATGTGAGGGGTGTACTCACTTTTGTGATACACTGTATATTCACATATTTAAATATGAATTCCTATAGATAACGGGGCGACATGGTGGCTAAGTGGGTAGCACTGTTGCCTCCCAGCAAGAAGGTCCTGTGTTCGATCCCCAAATGGAGCGGTCCGGGTCCTTTCTGTGTGGAGTTTGCATGTTCTCCCCGTGTCCGCGTGGGTTTCCTTCGGGAGCTCCGGTTTCCTCCCACAGTCCAAAGACATGCAAGTGAGGTGAATTGGAGATACAAAATTGTCCATGACTGTGTTCGATATAACCTTGTGAACTGATGAATCTTGTGTAACGAGTAACTACCGTTCCTGTCATGAATGTAACCAAAGTGTAAAACATGATGTTAAAATCCTAATAAACAAACAAACAAACCTATAAATAACATTACCAGATTATCAACACCCAGTGAATTGCAAACAATAAAAAGTGAATAATGTCAACAATCTTTTGTTAGGTTGCTTAAATGCCTCTGCTCTAATGTCAGCTAGGCAACCATTTTCACCGACCCCTGTCAAATATTAAAAGTTTAAAACATTAACTAACCTCACTTACTAGCAGCAATACTACATTTAGTCAACTACAAGTGCAAACTAACATACATGGTGCCTAGTGGTAGCTGGGCAATTTAACCCTTTAGGATTGTCAAAATGTAAACGTCATCATTCTTTTATTGTCATACCATTGTGATTATTTTTAAAAACTGTGTACTGGGCCGCTCAGGTGGCGCAGCGGTAAAAAGAAACGCGCTGCAACCAGGGCTGGATTCTGAGAAGCGTGGTATCGAATCCAGCCTTGCTTTACAGGTTCGAAGCTGAGTGGCTATATGAGCAACGATTGGCCGGTTGCTCATGTGGGGGGTGGGACAAAGAACCGGATGTGGGTCTCTCTCTGTCAGAATGCGATTGCGTTCTCTGCCGGCTGATTGGAGGCGCTTACACAGAGATGGGAGAGGGTGCCCTTAGGGGGCTCTCCGCATGCAACGCTAGGTGGCGCCAAACTCGTCAATGTGTGGGTGGCAAAGATGCATCTGGCTGCTGCTCGTGTTTCGGAGGGGATACGGGTTAGCTTCAATCACCTCCGTCAGGGCAGGGTTCGGCATAGACAGAGAGGAAGCACGATGCTAATTGAACAATTGGATGCGCTAAAAGGGGAAAAAAAGGGTAAAAAAAAAAAAGTGTACTGACAGAGATAAGCTTGTACATTACACTAAACCTTATAAACTTTCAGTAGTAAACTAGAGCTTCACATAAAAAACATACATTTATAACAGATTAACAATATAATAAGTGTTTCTAATGTTTCTGGCATTATTCTGGTAGTCTGTCATGTCCTTTCATTTACTGAGTGCAGTTAGTTATAGATTTGTGTAAAGATAATAAGCTTTTTTCAACTACAATATTTTCATTTTTATAGTGTGTATTATCATTAATACAGTTTTTACAGTGTGTCCAAATTCTTTTTGGATTATTTTTCAAAATTAAATCCAGTACATGAAGAGGTTTATTGTTTAAATTTTTGTTTTAAAATTACATTTAAATACTATACTATATACTATTTAAATACTATACTACTATAAATGTTAAAACAATTGTGTTAACACCAGAAGTCAAGTTACTTGCTTCAACTAAGAAGTGTCTCTCTGCTGAACATCTTTGTCAAACCTGCAACATTATTGCACGAAACAATAAGGTAATAAATTGTAATATCAGTGTGTATTTTTTTTTAGCATTTATCCACATTCATAATGGACAAGACAGAGTCCATAGCCACAGTGGATGATGCAATAAAGAAACTCATCCTCTTGGATTCTAAAGATAAAATCTGGACACAGGAGATGCTGCTGCAAGTCAGCGACACATCCATCAAGCTTCTAGACTGTGACACAATGGTAAGTGCCTACTGTCATTTATACTCTCATTTTACATTGTCTGTAAAAATCATTATTCTCAATCAAAATTTATACATGATAACCCTCATCATCAACTTTTTTTGTTTAAATCTGATTAATTATTGTAATTTACTTAGTAAAATGTTTGGTTTGGATAAGTAAACTGCCCTTAGAGTAACCATCAGGTACAACCAATGACCTTCCAGATCCTACACCAGCTGTAGTGGTTTTGATCACTTGAGAATAAAACCAGCTGTTCCCTAATTATTCCTTTACTAGTAGTGCATGTTGGAAATGTGCTTTCAGGGGAGCTAGGAGAAGAATACAAAAACATTTTAGCAGCTTTAACTATACCTCCTGAGTACCCATATGCATGTTATCAAAAAGTGGAAAGTATATGGCACCACCAACATTTTGCCAAGGCCATCCTGACCAAGCCAGGAGAATATCGATCACAGAGCCTGCATCACGGAAGAACTTACAAGTTTGTATGGCTGAGATTGGTCGGTCTGTGCATGGAATAATCTTACAAGCTTTACACAAAGCAAAGGTCTGTATGGCAGGGGGGCAAAAAAGTCACTCCTGAAACAGTGACACACTGAAAGACTTGGAAGATTCTAATAAGACCAAGATTTAAGCAGTATGTTTGAAGAAAACCAAACACAGCACACCAGCGATTAATCAAACCTACCGTAGAGCACAGTGGTGGCAATATTATGGTGTGGGAATGTTTCCCTTTAGCAAAAACTGGGCAGTTGGTCAGAATTGAAGGGAAAATAGCTGCTGCCAAGTACATCCAGATTTTTGAGGAAAACATGCAGCACTCTGATAGACAACTGGACAACAACAACCCTAAACACACCGCCAAACAAAATAGTGGCTTAAGGATAAGAAGGTAAATGTCCTTTATTAACCAGGTCAGATCTGGTAGATAAATCTACAAATCTGTGGATGGACATGAAGAGAGCAGTGCATTGCTGGTCACCACAAAATCTGACTGAACTTGGCTTATATGGAATCAGCACATTACACAAGAGATTGAATAGCTCATAAGCAACTGCCTAGGAAACAAAAACTGCTTCTAGACCCGGAATACTTATTCAAGCATACATGCACATAATAATACATTTTATTTATATAGCGCTTTTCAAGATACTCAAAGGATGAGGATGGATACTCTGCTATGTGTGCCTAATTTATAAAGAGTAATAAAGCATTTATTATTCATACTTACTATTCAACTTAAGGACATATTTCCACATTTAGAACAAAGGTGAAGGTTCTTGCATGACTTAGCCAATATCCTATTAATCATTTATTAGGGTTTGTAAGATTGCAAATCCATCAGTGGGACTCCAGTTTGATTGCTGCATAAAACTCAAATCCACTACATGTTGAAGTGCGCAAAAAAATCAAGGGGTCTGTATCTATTAAATGTGCAGTTACACCATCATATATATCATACCATCTGGGCAATTTAGTTTTAGATAATTTACCTTTGTTTTATATTTGTTCCATCCTGTGCTTTTATCTTTCCCAGCTGAAATGTTTTTAGTTAAATATACCTTTATATACTTTATTTATTATAGCTTGTCAATGATCTAAAGGGAGCTGGGAGCACAGTCACCAAGTAAACCATTAGTAACACACTTCGCCGTAATGGATTGAGATCCTGCGGTGCCCACAAAGTCCCTTTGCTCAAGAAGGCTCATGTACAGGCCCGTCTGAAGTTTGCCAATGAACACCTGAATGATTCAGAGAAAGCTTGGGAGAATGTGATATGGTCAGATGAGACCAAAATTGAGCTCTTTGGCATCAACTCCACTCGCCGTGTTTGGAGGCAAAGAAATGCCCGGTGGGGATGGTGTTCTTGGGGTCATATCCAGCATTTCTCTGCTCCCAGCTCCATTGAGATCATTGACAAGCTCCTCCCGTGTAATTCTGGACTGACCTCACCTTTCTCAGAATCATTCTTACCCCACCAGGTGAGATCTTGCATGGAGCTCCAGAGTGAGGGTGATTGACTGTGATCTTGTATTTCTTCCATTTTCGAATTATCGCACCAACAGTGGTCTCTTTCTCACCAAGCTTCTTGCTGATGGTCTTGTAGCCCATTCCAGCCTTGTGCAGGTCTATAATCTTGTCCCTGACGTCCTTGGATAGCTCTTTGGTCTTGCCCATGGTGGTCGAGAGATTTGAACGGAAGAAACTGATTCTGTGACAGGAGTCTTTTATACAGGGACAGGACTAATTTGTGTGCCTTTTGTGCACATAACCGGTCTGTGGGGGTCAGAATTCTTGCTGGTTGGTAGGGGATCAAATACTTATTTCCCTTAATTAAATACAAATTAATTTATAACTTTTATTTAATGTTTTTTTTTCTGGATTGTTTGTTGATATTCTGTCTCTCTCTGTTAAAATAAACCTTCCATAAAAATTATAGACTGTTCAAGTCTTTGTAAGGGGGTAAACTTACAAAATCAGCAGGGGATCAAATACTTATTTCCCTCACTGTATATACAGTATATATACTTTTATATATTTTTTTCTCTGTTTCTCTTTTTAAATAGGAAGAGTTGGAGAACTTCTCTCTCGCTACTGTACTTCACAGTCAAACAGTACTGAATAAGACCAGGTACCCGTCTGTGCTGCTGATGGTCTGCCAGGATAGCGAGCAGCACCGACCAGACATACACTTCTTCTGTTGTGATGAAGTGGAGGTGAGACATACACTATAGGCACAAAGATTTCTTAAAGTACGATGGTGGTGTCTTGTATTAAAGCACTTTGACTCTTAGCTACCTTGGGATCTTGTTGACATTCATTTGATAGTTCATGGTTTACTGATACTGGTACCAGGTTGCTTATGCATACAATGCTTACTCTGTGCATGTGTGCATTTACTTTTTGCACTCTGTGCAGTTGTGCATTTAGGTGTGTGCATGTTTGTTATTCCCTGCTTCTTTGGAGACCTGCACAGCAACACTCATCTCATTACTCAGATAACAGCTTACTCATCTCATTTGGTGGAGTATTTTTGCATATGTCACACTTCAAGTTTTAAATTCAATTTGGGATAAGACAAAACAACATATGTACATGTCATTTCATTTATAAAATGATTATTTTATAGGTTATTTAACACCTACTCACCCTGTGTGAAAAAGCACTTGCCCTAAACTGAATAACCATCCTCAGCAGCAACAACTGTTTTAGAAAAACTATCTCCACTCCCTTCAGAGGGCTTCAGTGTAGCCAATTTAACATCCGACTTTAATGGGCTTTAATTCAGTACTTTGACCAGGCCACTTCAAAGCTTTGTAACTTATTTAGAATTGGACTTGGTCTTTCATTGACTTGTTGCATAACCTAATGTTCTCTCAGTACTATACTGGTAGAAAGCAAAACTAATGGTTCATGTGACATGCAAAGTGGTCAAATACATCTTCACTACACTGTATTCTAGCTTTTTAAAACAAAGAAACTGAGGTTACATGGGTAAGATTGAAGCATGTTATTATATTTATTATATAATTTTAGTTAAAGTTTCCAATAATGCTTTAGTATTAAAACGTATAGTTACTAAAGGATATAAATAAGGTAAATTGTAGTGGAATTCACAGAGGCAATAGATAGACAAATGCATTAGTCGAGTAGGGGATATTACACTTTATACAGTACACTTGGCTCCACACTGTACACTGTATTTTTTATTATAGTTTTTATTTGTTTTGTAATGATTTATTTATATAAGTGTAAGTATAAACCTGTAATAAAATTTTCTATGTGTTTAATGTGCATTTTTAGGCAGAGATTGTGCATGCAGACATTGACAGTGCTTTGGGAGATAATAAAAATGGCAAGAAGATGAGACCTCAGACACTTAAGTGAGTCTCTAACAAAATCACAAACTGATGGCTGTCCATTGTTGTTATTGTCCCCCTTCATCACACAAAGTCTGTCCAAATTATGAAAAAAATGATGTCCCTGTGGGCAATGAGTATAAGAAGATTGGGAGTATTTTCCAGAAGTTCATGTCCATTTTAGTTTGCTGATTTCAAGAATGTTGATGTGTAGATGATCAATTTCTATTTTCCTGACTTCAAGTTTGCCGTGTTTCATATTTTAAACATTTCAAATACCAATGTGAATTTGTTTTTGTAACTTTTAATTCTCACTTTGAGAGGGTTCTGTCTTCTGGTACCAATCCGACTGTCATTCTGTTGTTCCTTTCCATTTTGTCTTTTTGGTAGAGTACGGAAGTGGTTTACTATTGTCTTATTCTCCGTGGCTGAATTGATGTCATTGTTGTCATTACCTTTGTGATCATCCTCCGCTGACACTGTTCTATATTCCTGCTTCCCAATATAGATGGTAGTTTAGAGGTTTTAACCCCTTTGCTAAGACCTTTCTCAGTCAGTCAGTCAGACCCTGACAAACTCCTGACAGCAAAGCTGTCTGTTTCCCTGATTCATGCAAGCTTTCACCCCTAAACAAGATGCCATACTAGAGAAACACACAGAATTTCCACCATCTAGGGTGAAAATTTCTAAACACTCGTCTTTTCTGGTTTAAAAAGCAGACATCACAATATAACTTGTACAGTACTGTTTTGTAAAAACTGAGAATGCACCCTGTCAAAACATTTGTGTTCATTATCAGGTGGAAAGTCACAATGTGCTGCACCCAGTACTACTAATTAATCAACCTTGAGGTTCCCATATTGTGTAGTAAACTTGCTTTAATGATTGTTTTCAGGCATTTAACATAAAATATGATGACATATCACATTTTATCAGATTGAAATACCTTCAGCAGTGAGTAAAAAAAAACATAATAACATTAGAACAGGGCTTTGAAGCATATAAATATTTTCATGTGGCTTAACTCTATAAACAGCCTATTGTGAAATTAGCTCATTATGCCAATTTCTTGAAGCTGTGAAAATAGACAACTCTAGCATTATACAAGTCCTTACAGTGGTGATCTTGCACATGCTGAACCTCCTTTCATACATTTTTCATGCAGGATGAACCAGGAGAAAATGAAACGGCACCGGGAAACGATCCTTCCACCTTCAGAGCCAAAAGGTCCTGCTTATGGAGTTAAGGGTCGTGTGGCAGCTATGGAAATAAAAAGTGAGCCTAGAGTACACATGTGCTTCTCATGTAGAGAAACATGGTGTCTTGTGGATCATTTATTTTATTTTTATATCTTTTCATTTATGTTTGTGTCAGATATAGAGCAACGTAATTCAGCATCACAGGACGCAGAGTCCCATGAAAAACTTGCCCAGGGTATTGAGAAGGAAGTGGTAAGTGCTCTTTTTTCTAATGTACATGAGATGGAATAACACAAACACATTACTACAGATCAAAAGATTAAATTAATGGTCACACTAGTCAGGCTTTATTGACCAGTTTGCCCTAAGCATGTGTGTATGTGTCGTTTAGCAAATCTTAAACTGTGCTCTGGACGACATCGAGATCTTTGTGGCACGGGTACAAAAAGCCGCTGAAGCTTTTGCCCAGCTTAACCAGCGTAATAAAAGCAGGAAAAATAAGAAAAGAGGACCAGCAGGTGTTTATTCTTCATTTGTTTTTCTACATCCATTAATTAATTTATGTATATGTATATTAATTAATTTATGTATATGACCTGGAGCTGTCATATTCACTTGAGTTTGTGAGCTTATAATAATATTTGAGTGTGTGATGATGTTAACAGCTGCTCTGTTTATTTGTTTAGAGGGAATGTTGACTCTACGAGCTAAACCTCCATCTGAGAAGGAGTTCACTGACTGCCTCCAGAAACTCAAGCTCTGTTTTAATCTGTTGGTGAGCTCCAGGACATGGCATGCTTTGATCTGTTACATCCTCAACTCACACACACACACACACACTGTTAACACACACTGCTAAGCTCTTTAACCCAGCATCAGGACATGCTTTTATTGCATTTTTTATATTACTACACTGACCAATACCTTGAACCTATTAAATTGAAACATGTCTTTTGCCATTTAGTTAGGGGTTACCACAGTGGTCCATTCATTCACATTCCTGACACAACCCTCCTATTTATCTGTGCTTGTGACCAGCACTAAGAGCGCAATGATATGTGTCCCCCATTAGCTAGCTTCACCTTCTCTATTTGTGAGCCCAGCCTGGGATTCCAACCCACAGAACTTAGGGACTGCTGTTGTTAGCAGCGTGGCTCTTAACCATTTCGCAACACAAGCTTACAGTTGTATCCTTTTTATAGCCTTTATACATTTAGAGTCTTCAAAGCAAAGTCTTTTGGGTAAGGATTAAGTTATAAGTCACAGTTTTGTCAATTCCCCAGTAGTGCCCCAGTAATTTCTCTCTATTCAATAGGACGGCTAAGTGGGTAGCACTGTCACCTCACAGCAAGAAGGTCCTGGGTTCGATCCCCAGGTGGGGTAGTCCGGGTCCTTTCTGTGTGGAGTTTGCATGTTCTCCCTGCATCCTCCGGGTGCTCCGGTTTTCTCCCACAGTCCAAAGACATGCAAGTGAGGTGAACTGGAGACACTGTGTTTGACATTAAACTTGTGAACTGATGAACCTTGTAATGAGTAACTACAGTTCCTGTCATGAATGTAACCAAAGTGTAAAACATAACGTTAAAATCCTAATAAACAAACTATCTGACACGTCTTATATAAGTAGAAACAGGAGTAGACAGTCATGTTATCCCATTATTTGCTCCAAGATAGCAGTACTTGAGGCGCTTAGGTGGCGCTGGATTTTATGTTAAAGGCAACAACACTAAGCTCCAAGTTTGAATCTCAGCAATGCTAGCAGTCGGACGGGCGGTTACAGAGACATGACGGGCTATGTCTGAGGTGGAGATAGCCAAAGTTCTGTCCAGGGTGTTCCTGCCTTGGGCCTAGCATCTCCTAGTAGAACCGGGACCTGCGCCGACTCTGACCAGGATAAAGCAGTTGATAGAAATTAAATGAAATAACAATACTAACAACAGTGAACATAAGAGTGGGCAAAAGTTAATATAAAAGAACTAAAACCAGTTCGAAAAGTCAACAGACATCGCCATTGTTTTTAAAAATGAAAAATAATGGTGGTGTCTACTTGCTGACCTCGTGCTCCCTCTACAGGCCAAACTGGAGAAACACATTCAGAATCCCACCGCATCAGAACTCGTCCACTTCCTGTTTGGACCCCTTGAGTTGGTAAGTACTTCACACAAGTACTAAACAGCGGTGGCAGATGTATGCTAATTCCTTACCTACATAATAGTACATATTATTATCCAACACATATACTATAATACAAAAAATAAAGTATGATTGCCATTTTACTGTACGTTTAAGGATCAAAGAACATGCTTGTGAATTCAAGTAAAAGTGCTTTTTCTGTCTGTTCTTAAAGCAGTATACTTTACTAAGCATGAATCTGGTATAAAGGAAAACGAGGAAAACAAACGTTTTCCTTCAAATGTTCTTCCAAAAAAGGATGGTATACTTAAAAATAGACCTACATTATAGTTTAGAATATTAAACCTCAATTTCTGTCTACATAAAAATAAGAAAATAAAATGTTATTACATGTTACAGTTCTTTGCTTTCTCCAAAGTAAAAACTGAATATCTAAATGTTGTGGTTAATGTTTTGCTTTTATCAAAGCTGTTTTAATTCTACAGTAATGAATGTCATTGAGTAATGTAGTGAGTAGAAGTAAAATTATGTAGTAAAAATAGCTGTGTTTGTGTAATGTCCTGCTGTAGGTGTTGCAGCGCTGTGGTAGCCCTGACCTGCCTCGCTCAGTCACCTCTCCACACTTGTCTCGGGAGGCAGTGGACTTTCTGAGAGGACACCTGACTCCTAAAGAGATGACCATCTTTGAGCTACTGGGGGAATTCTGGACCCGACCAAGGTAGCCTTGATTTAGTTATCACAACCCCAAATCAGAAAAAGTTGGGACAGTATGGAAAATGCTAATAAAATAAAAATGCAGTGTTCCTTACATTTACTCCGACTTTTATTTGATTGCAGACAGTTTGAACCCGAGATATTTCATGTTTTATCTGCTCAGCTTCCTTTAATTTGTTAATATACCTCCATTCCTGCAATTCAGGTTTGCAACACATTCCAAAAAAAGTTGGGACGGGGGCAATTTAGGGCTAGTAATGAGGTGAAAAAACTAAATAATGATGTGATTCCAAACAGATGATGTCAACAGGTGATTGTAATCATGGTTTGGTACAAAAGCAGCATCCAGGAAAGGCTGAGTCTTTGATGAGCAAAGATGATCAGAGGATCTCCAGTTTGTCAACAAATGCGTCAGAAAATAATTGAAATGTTTAAAAACAATGAACCTCAAAGAAAGATTGGAAGGGATTTGCATATTTCTCCCTCTACAGTGCATAATATCATTAAATGATTCATGGAATTAGGAGGAATTTCAGTGCGTAAAGGCTGTGATTGTTGATCCCTCAGATGGCACTGCATCAAGAACCATCACTCAACAATAGCTGATATAACCACATGGGCAAGAGATTACTTTGGCAAACCTTTGTCAAGCACTACAATATGGAGTTACAAGCACAAATGCCACTTAAAACTTTACTGTGCTGAAATACAGGAATGGATAAAAATAATAAATAAATGAAATGAAGCTGACAAGACAAAACATGAAATATCTCTGGTTCATCCTGTATGCAATGAAATAAAAGTCAAAGTTAATGTAAGGAACACTGTGTGTTTTTTTTAATTATTTGCATTTTCCATGCTGTCCCAACTTTTTCTGATTGGGGTTGTAAAATATTAAACTTTGCATTGTCAAATTAATACCCATCACAGGTTGTATCAATCATGGAGGATTAATACTTTCCTTAAGGCTCTGCTATTTATTTTTAGCCCTCTGCGTTAGACTGAGACTTGATAATCTTGTTTTTGTCTCTTTATATTTTGCATAGCACTTCTTAAACCCTAAAAAATGGTTGTTATCATTAAAAAAATCATAAAATTTATAACAGATACAATCGGAAAAGAGCACGGCAGGGTATGCAATTATCGTAAAATAATTAATGGTAAGTGGTGCAATGCAGCCTTGAACTTCAACAATCAATTTTTTTTTTTTTTTTTACATAAGCTTATACTTATTCCTAAAAAGCAGGCGGAACGGTGACTCAGGGTTGCACTGCTGCCTCACAGCAAGAAGGTCCTGGGTTCGATTCCCAGGTGGGGTGGTCCGGGTCCTTTCTATGTGGGTTTTCTCTGGGAGCTTGGGTTTCCTCCCACAGTCCAAAGACATGCAGGTGAGGTGAATTGGAGATTCAAAATTGTCCATGACTGTGTTTGACATTAAACTTGTGAACTGATGAATCTTGTGTAAGGAGTAACTACGAGTAACGAATAACTACATTCATTTCTGTCATGAATGTAACCAAAGTGTGTAAAACATGATGTTAAAAAAATCCTAATAAATAAATACATTTCCAAAATGTTGGGACATGGGCATGTTTACCACTCATGTCTCCTTTTCCACTACCATTTTCAAGGATACCAATTATTCAAGTTGTAAATATCTAAATATTTTCATTTTTGCTTGATATAACACTTTAGCTGCTGAACATATGTCTTTCTTATCATACATTGTGCTTAATAAAGCATAGTACTGTATATGGTATTAAGCATAGTAATGAATATTACCTTTTTCTCTTTTAAAGATCCGATTGGCCAAGGGACCAGTGTGCTGCTCTGTATATCCCACAATTCCGTAATGGCTGGGAACCTCCAGCAGAACTCTTCCGCACAGCTCCGTGGGAGACAGAGTGTTTGGCCACATCCCCCATAACATTAGAAAACAGGAAGGAAGAGGTGAGAAGGAGTGACATCATAAAAGAAACATTATTGTATTGTTCATACAAATTAATATGGCATAATGCAATATTGCTAAATCATTGAGTAACCACTGTATGTATACAACCTACAGTAAACAGTCTCTTACTGCAGACTTCTGTCCATTTATATGATATCTGCATTCTTTATTTTAGTTCTTCGACTCCAAGTCCCCTCTGTCATCAAATGGGTAAGTTTAAGTATTTTAGCATCTATTACTCTATGTACACTCAGGTGACAGTTGATCAGATTTCATTATACAGATGCACTTCATAAGTACACAGTTCCTGACCATCACAGAACCATTACTGATTAAGACTTTTTGGTTGGTGGAGCATTCTCTGCATTGCAGTGACATGGTATTGGTCATTGTTCAGTTTAGGTTGGGTATTTTTAATCCAATTATGTAAAAGTGTCAGCATACGCCGCCCAGGTGGCTCAGCGGTAAAATACGCTAGCACACCAGAGCTGGGATTTCGAATACATTGTATCGAATCTCAGCTCTGCCATCTGGCTGGGCTGGGTGGCAATATGAACCACGTTTGGCTGTTGTTCATACAGTGTTAAGGAGCCGGATAGGGACCTCATAACTGGTTGGCTGGTTGATGCCGTCTGGACAGAGTAGAGGTATAATGATGATCAGGGTGTGGCTTTCCGTGCACAGGGCGGATTCGCATATGAACTCGGCTGGTGCGGATGAAAAAATGCAGTCGGCTACTGCTCACGTATTGGAGGGGACATGTGTCAGTTCGCTCTCCTCAGTCGGGGTGGGGGTCAGCACCAGTAAAGAGGAAGCATAACGCAATCGGGTGAAGATTGGATGCTCTAAATAAATCGGGAGAAAAATGCATTTAAAAGAAAAAAGTGTCAGCATACACTTATCATCAGCACCACACACACTAATGTTCCCAATTTGACTGCTGTGCTAAAACTGGTCCACTACACAAATAGACAGATGTTGATATATGATGGTTTGCTTCCATTAATCAACAGGTTGATAAAGGAAGGGAATTCGGGCAGGCAGTAGAGCTGCACCATTATATTTGTATGAATAAGATGTTCCTTTCCCTGTAGATCTGCGTCTTCCTCCAAACATGTCAAATATGTCAAGATCTGCTACCACTTCGTAGCTCGTAATGCCAATGAGCTCTCTGTTCTTCAGGATGAGATATTAGAGGTGAGACATCAAACTGACATTGAGTTAGCTGTAAACAGTGTTGAATATGTGTTTTATTGAGCAGTACTGTGTGTGCAGGTAATTGAAGATGATACGCAGTGGTGGAAGTTAAGGAACAGGAGTGGACAAGTTGGGTATGTTCCCTTCAACCACCTAGATGTAGTTACACCAAAGGATCTTCGTAGTGTGGATGCGATGTACAGCCCGGTAATACTGAAATCTCATACAACTCAAGCATTGTTAATGCACTGAAAGTGTCGGCTGTATGAATCACTGTTTTTTTCTTTGTTTAGCTGTATACATCTCCATCTAGTTCCTTGATGAGAGGGAACAGTTTTGAAAAATCACCAAGGGATAAAGACTGTAAGTTTGCCTTAAAACTGTTATTTAGCTTAGAGACTCCAACTACAGTGTATCACAAAAGTGAGTACACCCCTCACATTTCTGCAAATATTTCATTATATCTTTTCATGGGACAACACTATAGACATGAAACTTGGATATAACTTAGAGTAGTCAGTGTACAACTTGTATAGCAGTGTAGATTTACTGTCTTCTGAAAATAACTCAACACACAGCCATTAATGTCTAAATAGCTGGCAACATAAGTGAGTACACCCCACAGTGAACATGTCCAAATTGTGCCCAGATGTGTCGTTGTCCCTCCCTGGTGTCATGTGTCAAGGTCCCAGGTGTAAATGGGGAGCAGGGCTGTTAAATTTGGTGTTTTGGGTACAATTCTCTCATACTGGCCACTGGATATTCAACATGGCACCTCATGGCAAAGAACTCTCTGAGGATGTGAGAAATAGAATTGTTGCTCTCCACAAAGATGGCCTGGGCTATAAGAAGATTGCTAACACCCTGAAACTGAGCTACAGCATGGTGGCCAAGGTCATACAGCGGTTTTCCAGGACAGGTTCCACTCGGAACAGGCTTCGCCAGGGTCGACCAAAGAAGTTGAGTCCACGTGTTCGGCGTCATATCCAGAGGTTGGCTTTAAAAAATAGACACATGAGTGCTGCCAGCATTGCTGCAGAGGTTGAAGACGTGGGAGGTCAGCCTGTCAGTGCTCAGACCATACGCCGCACACTGCATCAACTCGGTCTGCATGGTCGTCATCCCAGAAGGAAGCTGACGCACAAGAAAGCCAGCAAACAGTTTGCTGAAGACAAGCAGTCCAAGAACATGGATTACTGGAATGCCCTGTGGTCTGACGAGACCAAGATAAACTTGTTTGGCTCAGATGGTGTCCAGCATGTGTGGCGGCGCCCTGGTGAGAAGTACCAAGACAACTGTATCTTGCCTACAGTCAAGCATGGTGGTGGTAGCATCATGGTCTTGGGCTGCATGAGTGTTGCTGGCACTGGGGAGCTGCAGTTCATTGAGGGAAACATGAATTCCAACATGTACTGTGACATTCTGAAACAGAGCATGATCCCCTCCCTTCGAAAACTGGGCCTCATGGCAGTTTTCCAACAGGATAACGACCCCAAACACAACCTCCAAGATGACAACTGCCTTGCTGAGGAAGCTGAAGGTAAAGGTGATGGACTAAACCCAATTGAGCACCTGTGGGGCATCCTCAAGTGGAAGGTGGAGGAGTTCAAGGTGTCTAACATCCACCAGCTCCGTGATGTCATCATGGAGGAGTGGAAGAGGATTCCAGTAGCAACCTGTGCAGCTCTGGTGAATTCCATGCCCAGGAGGGTTAAGGCAGTGCTGGATAATAATGGTGGTCACACAAAATATTGACACTTTGGGCACAATTTGAACATGTTCACTGTGGGGTGTACTCACTTATGTTGCCAGCCATTTAGACATTAATGGCTGTGTGTTGAGTTATTTTCAGAAGACAGTAAATCTACACTGCTATACAAGCTGTACACTGACTACTCTAAGTTATATCCAAGTTTCATGTCTATAGTGTTGTCCCATGAAAAGATATAATAAAATATTTGCAGAAATGTGAGGGGTGTACTCACTTTTGTGATACACTGTATGTCTTATTAAATTATTGTGTGATACATTCAGGTTCACGACATTTGGGGACATTTGGGGACAAGAACTCTTTCTTGTTTTAAGTTCCCTTAGAAGAACTGTCTGTTTTTCAGCCATTAAACACCAAATGTAATTTCATCACATATACCATCCCCTTCACAAATATTGGCACCACTGGAAATGCTTCATTGCTTATACTTTTAATCTTTCATTGCAGATATTAACAAACACCTCCATTTATTACAAGTACAATGATTGAAAAATAAAACATCTAATTATTAAAATTAAAGATTCCCAGATTTATGTGTGCCACAATTGTTTGCACTTATACATTTAGTATACATTTTTGTATAGTTTCCCTTTACTAAGATAACAGCTCAAAGGTTTCTTCCATCATGCATAATGATACCGGAGAACACATGGTAAGGGATCTGAGACCATTAATCATACAAACGTAAATATGTAATGGTGTTGATAATTTAGATAGATTGTTTGGTTCTGTATTTAAAACATATACACAGATCAGTCATAACATTAAAACCATCTCCTTGTTTCTACACACACTGTCCATGTTATTAGCTCCACTTACCATATAGAAGCACTTTGTAGTTCTACAATTACTGATTGTAGTCCATCTGTTTCTCTGCATGCTTTGTTAGCCCCCTTTCATGCTGTTCTTCAATGGTCAGGACTCTCGCAGGACCACTACACAGCAGGTATTATTTGGGTTGTGGGTCATTCTCAGCACTGCAGTGACACTGACATGGTGGTGGTGTGTTAGTGTGTGTTGTGCTGGTATGAGTGGATAAGACACAGCAGTGCTGCTGTAGTTTTGAAACACCTCACCGTCACCGCTTGACTGATAATAGTCCACCTACCAAAATTATCCAGCCAACACCCCGTGGGCAGCGTCCTGTGACCACTGATGAAGGTCTAGAAGATGACCGACTCAAACAGCAGCAATAGATGAGCAATCGTCTCTGACTTTACATCTACAAAGTGGACCAACTAGGTAGGAGTGTCTAATAGAGTGGACAGTGAGTGGACACGGTATTTAAAAACTCCAGCAGCGCTGCTGTGTCTGATCCACTCATACAGCACAACACACACTAACACTCCACCATGTCAGTGTCACTACAGTGCTGAGAATAATCCACCACCTAAATAATACCTACTTTGTGGATAGACTACAGTCAGTAATTGTAGAACTACAAAGTGCTTCTATATGGTAAGTGAAGCTGATAAAATAGACAGTGAGTGTAGAAACAAGGAGGTGGTTTTAATGTTATGGCTAATCAGTGTACTTACATTTAGCTCTCATGTTTGGATGGATTTATGGATTTATGTTTGTTACAATGAGAAGCAGAGGATTGATTATAATCTCATCAGATGTTGCTGTGGAATTCTTCTCTTGGACTAAATGATGTAGTTGTTCCCTGGAATGTGTTTGTTTATACGATTTGTTAAGCAGTATAGCACAATATCCATAGTATTAGGCTTTTGCAGAAAGACACCTACTCGCCTTTCTCTTCCTCTCTCAGACCGCAGTCAGCAGATGGATGAAGTAAACGATGAGCTCCTAAAAAAGATAACCTCTCACAAGAATCAGCCAGTACGCAACTTTAAAGTGGAGCGCCACTCCAGTGCCTCTATCCCCCTCCGATTTGATTCTTCCTCTGCCGTGGTCACTGTCTGGCTTCAATCTAAAGGTTTCTCTAAAGCGTAAGTCTGTCTGCTTGTGCATCTGAGTTTAATTAGTGTGTTTGTGAGTAATTTAAATGCTGGTGCTTTGATCTAATGATGACTGCACTAGCCAAGTGCATATTATTTGCCTGATTGTGTGCTGGTTTGTGTGACATATTCAGGACTGTGGACTGCTTGGGTATTTTAAGCGGTGCTCAGTTGTTTTCCCTGAATAAGGAAGAGCTGAAGGCAGTGTGTGGAGATGAAGGGGCACGCGTCTACAGCCAGATTACTGTGCAGAAAGCCCAGCTAGAGGTCAGTTATCATTGACAATTTACAGAAATGTCTTTTACACTGGAAAAAACAGGCTGCCTTTAAAGGACTTTAAGTCGTTAGCACTTGCAGACTTTACACAGTAATGTACTGGATTACACTGTTTACTTAGGTTAGATCTAAAACATACAATGTGACAGAAGCAATGAAATGAATTTGATTAAACCTAAAATTTTGAGTATTTACTTGGTTTGGCTGTCCCATTAAACAGATGACTGATTCTTCTTAGGTTAGCCCAGCCTAGAATAATTAACTCTTAGTTTAGTTTAGTTTAGTTTATCACAGATCCTCACATTATAATAGCACACTGTCTGGGTGAGTGAACAGTGTTTACCAGGGCTGTAAATTTCTACTTCTGTTAAGCTATATTAGCCTTTGATCCAGGTTAAAGTACAATATTACTATTATTCATTTATTAAAATAACACACTAGACACAAAGCCAAATACCTCTTAGTGAGTGAATTAGTCTGCTGCCTACAACCGTCATCTCTTCTGTAAAATGAGCAGTAGGAATGATGCCAGGTAAAATAAACTATAAAGTCAAAGTATGTGGACACCTTTCCTAATTAAAAAGAGAGACGTTTGAGCCACATGTATCATTACCAGGTGTAAATCTGTTATATGCATACAACCTTGTGATATCAGTTTGGAGAAGGCCATTATCTGTTTTAGCATGACTGCAAAAGATGGTTATAAATTGAGCTAAAAATGAGTGCAATACATCCAGTTTATCCATGAATTATGCAAAACCCCAGCTCGAAAGTTTGTGTGGTATGTATTAGAAATTGGTTTACCATTTGATTCAGTTCTTTCAGGGATGTTGCACTGCTTACCTTTTGACATTTTCTGTCATGGGCGACAATGCACTGCTTAGCTCCAAGTAGATCCTAATGTTAAGATTTCTATTAGCACAGCTGGTAATTCTTTTTTGTTGTATATGTATAGTCAACATATAGTCAATATGTTTTGTTGACTATACATAGTAAAATACGTATATTTTACTATATACTAATTTTACTAATATAATAATTTAATCATATAAATAACACACCCAAAATTGCCATTAGTACAACAGCTTTACTGCACCACTACTACAGAGTGGCTAAGGCGAGATGTTGAACTCGTACAGTTTATGAAACAAAACAAGGTTTATTTTCCTTTCATGGTTATTTGCACACTTTAATGTTTTCCACACACAGACTGTTATCTTTAACTGGGATGTTATTTGGCAACTTTTTTTAACAATGCCAGGTTATCAGTAATATCAGCTTTAGTTGTATTTGACTTAAGCAACTTTCTGCTGCATCTAAAAGCAGATATGGACAAGTTAGTGTGAAAGTATTCTGTTGGTAGTGCACTAATAGTTGTACGGGGCATTTATTGCCAGCTTTTCTAAGTTCCAGTTTCAGCATATATACACAGGTAATATGTTTTTAGTTAAACAGGTTATTATTTGTGTATTTTCATTATATGATGCTGACTCAGTGAGACTAGGGGCATTTAAATGTAGCTTATAATTATTTTTTTATCTGTCCATTAGAAAAGCCAGGGAGACTCAGAACTGCAGGAGATCATGAGGAAACAGCAGGAGAAAATCGCCTCTGCCTCCACCTGATCATTATTGCTTTAGGAACTGTCATACAGACTGCCTTCAAGCTTCTTGTGTAAATCTTTAATAACAGTAAATAACAATATTAAAAAAAGGTTTTGAGGAAGTGATTAATGTTGTTCTATTAACTGTATGACCACACACTACAATCTTGTATATGCATTAAATTCATGTATTTATTTTGTTTTTAGAAAAGGCTTTGCTCCTTATAGATTAATTGCTTATTAATACATATCTATGATGAGACCATACATGAGCTTAACATTCTGTATAAAATATGTTTTAAAAAAATGCCCGCACTCAAATTGTCAATACTGTTCAAAATGATTTTTTAGCAGTTTAAATGTTCTGCTGTTGCATCTCACAGACTTTTTTTTATCAGATATTACCGTCATTGTCATGTGAATCTTTAATCTTCAAAAATTATTAAATGTAAATAATTCCATATTCAATGCAATGTTCAAGTGCTAATTTTTGTCATGAAAGATGGATTCAAAAACAAAATAAATTCAGCTGTCACTTGAGATCATGGTGGGGCTGCTATTTGGATCTCCTTGTTAGAAAGGCTAGAACCCAAAGACAATTATCTGAGGTAATGAGCAAAACAATCTGCAATCTGAAACAATTGAAACAACAAGAGTCAATCTGCACTATACAGTTGTGTATATGAATTATTTGTCCCCTGTTAAAATGTCAACTTTTTTGCATTTAATTTAATCATTGTATTTATTCAAAGTTAGATAATAATACAGACGGACTAGTAACAAATTTAAACAAGAAGTTTGGTGATTATTTCTCATTAATATGTCAGGAATCACTTATACAATGTTATTGTTCTTAGTAGTGGACCAACCTGCCACAACATCCAAATATCTTGAAACTTCTTGCTCAAACAAACTTCAGGGTTTTTGACTATGAGCAAAAAACATGAGCTATGGCAGAGTAGTCAAGCAGTAACACTAATAATAACATAAATGCTTGTTTCATGGAACATTCTATATTAATACAAAAGTTTAACTTGGTGTCTGTCACAAACCAAACACTGCATTTTCTTGTTATAGCTAAAGTAACTATAAATTCTGTTCTTTATCAGGGATTTTTACAGGACAGAAGTATGTCATGACATCTGTCCATGAATTGAAACTGAAGCGCACTTGGGTCATGCAGCAGGACGATAATCCAAGATACAATCAAATATACATTTAGCTGGCCGCTCAGGTGGCACAGCGGTAAAATACGCTAGCACACCGGAGCTGGGATTGCAAATGCATCATATCGAGTCTGCACATAGTAGAGGAATAATGTGATCAGGGTGCGGCTCTCTGTGCACAGCTGATTTGCATATGAACTCGCCTTGTGCGGGTGAAAAGATGCAGTTGGCTACTGCTCTCGTGTCGGAGGGGGCGTGTCAGTTTGCTCTATTCAATCAGGGCGGGGGTCAGCACCAGTAGAGAGAAAGCATAACTCAATTGGGTAAAAATTGAACGCACTAAAAATCGGGAGAAAATGCATTAAAAAAAAGATACATTTAGCTGAACCTAAAATATGCAAGTCATACTCAAAAGCCTACAAATGTTAATGAGCTGAAGCATTTTTTTCACATGTAAGACAATCGAATCAACTTTCACGACTTTCAAGTTGTTCAGATTGCTGTAAAGTTTACACTACACAACTGGATCTCTTGTAATCAGGAGTCTTCAGTCGTTGTGTATTTCACACTACACGACTGATCGGCGATAGGGGGTTTCACACTACACGACTGATCGGCGATAGGGGGTTTCACACTACACCATCTATCATCAGGAGGAATCGCAGGTGAGTCTGTCTGGTCTTCCAAACTACATTTTGTCACAAAAACACACACAAAAAGTGAAAAGGGGTTTAATGATACCGTGTCCTAAAATGCACGTCAACAATAAGCAAGCGATCAAAGTTATAAAATCAAGGAGAAAAAATAAATGAATCAGAGTGGATTGGGCTACGTGACCAACAGGGATCGTCTGTTCTGTAATGAGTTGGAGGTTAACTTTTTTTGCAATGCAGTGTTGGTGTTTTATGGTGTGTCGAGAACAATAAGGTCTGAAATACTGTAAAACGTGTGTGTGCCGATGTATTCTGACAGAAACTATATTATGCCTGTCCCACGTTTTTACAACTCCTTCCCTGCGTTTCCCCTCACCTTGTATCTTGCGTTCTCATTGCCAGTTGCCCGACTGAAACAGATATTTAACATGCTAGGTATTTTTCTTCAGCCTGCGAGTCGTTAAACAGTTCACACACAGCGGTCGAGAGCCGAGTTTTGATACCCGAGCGAACACCAAATTGCTTCTGAGCTGCCACATCTAGTGGCGACCAGTTGGCGAGCAAAAATCAGGGCAAAAATCATGTAGTGTGAACTAGACATTACATGATCCTGGGGACCTGGTTTCTGTCTGTGTGAGGGTATAGCATGTTTTTCCCAGGTTCTACTGAACCCACCATGAATGAAGGGGCTGAGGATGAAACAGTTTCTAAAGATTAATATAATACAAGATGTTTTCGTTTTTTATGGGGCCTGTGAGACACCACTAGGCAATTAAAAACCTATTTCAACAAAACCAGTAATATTTACACAGAAATCATTTTATTTGGGACATTGATGATCAGTCAGAAGAGTTCATGCAAGAAAAATACAAAAGTCTTTTCAAAGAGACACCAATTTATTTTTGAGGAAGGAAAGAAAACTAAATGGAATCCTGATATTTAGTCAGTAATTCTCAACATTCTCAACAATTCAAACATTGCAAGTGCTTTCTACTTCGATTAACCTGTTATTAAGAAGAATGTAAGAAATAAAAATGCATCATTTAAAAAATTTATTAAAAATACAGCATCTTCATACAGTTACATCTGTAACGTTTGTGCAGTTTTTAAGTGCAAAGGTCTAATTTTATGTATTTGTGCCTGATATGACCTGCATCAGGATGAGCTACAAATCGTCATCAACAAGAGCTTTTGTGGTCATAGTACAATTATAACTAAAGTCCCGTAAGAGCATGTCAGTTACAGCACATAAGTCTACTCACGACAAGTACAAGAACTGGAGTAAGTAAAAAGGTTTTTTTTTTCTATGCCAAGATTGTTCAGTAGTGATTAAATTGTAGAAATAATTAAATGAACAATCAGTGAAAGACAAAGGCTTTAACTGAGGATTATTTGTGCAGGTAAGCATCCAGCCAAAGCTCACCAGACTTCTTCAAAGACCTAAAAAAGAGGAAAATAAAGGTGCTTAGGAGAATGCAGTGCCAACCACATACCATATTATACACACATTGTATTAGGTAAATTGTATTACGCCATTTCTCTCCATGGAAGCCACGCAGATTCTTGTGTAGTCACTTGTAATCTCTCGGCTGGACTACTGCAACTCCTTGCTGGCAGGTGCACCCATGTCCACTTCTAAACCCTTGCAACTCATTCAAAATGCTGCTGCTTGCCTGGTTTTTAACCAACCTAAACACGGCCACATCACCCCACTGCTGTGTTCTCTTCACTGGCTTCCTGTCGCTGCACGCATTCAGTTTAAAACACTGATGCTCGCCTACAAAGCTAAAAATGGACCAGCCCCAAGCTACCTTCATGGTCTAATAAAACCCCGCTCTGTACCACGCAACCTCCGAGCCACTAGTCTCGCTCGACTTGAGCCTCCATCCAGAACTTGAGGAAGACAAGCATCAAGGCTCTTCTCTGTCAAATGGTGGAACAAACTTCCACTGTCTGAGTCTCTTGCTGTCTTCAAAAGACAATTAAAAACCCACCCCTACTAAGCACTTAAGCTGACGTACTTACTTACTAATGCTCTTATTTATTTCTTACAAAAAAAAAAATTCTAACAGGGTTTCAGCAGATTTGTATTCTTTGACTGTTGTCCACTTAAACTAGAGTAATGAAATGTTTACTATGGAAGCACTTCTGTAAGTCGCTCTGGATAAGAGCGTCTGCTAAATGCCGAAAATGTAAATGTAAAATGAATAAATATAATATTGAATGTTTTGTATGTATTGCTGGTTAAAAGGGTTATTAAGTAAAGAAGTGTTGCTGAGGTTGTGTAAAGCAGTGAGATATATTGGCACCCTGTCCAGGGTGTGTACCTGTCTTGTTTCTAGTGTTTGCTGATACTGCGGAAAACACTGTGTAACAATATAGGAACAAAACATGCATACCTTTATCTGGATAAAAGAGAGCATATACCAAACAGATGCAAATTATGTTTTACCACAAAGCACCCACCCCTAAATCTTAAAAATTCCACGAAAACCCTGGTACAATCTAAGTTTCTCATTTTTTAAAATTTATAATAAAAAAAACTTCTAGGATCTGAATCAGATCACTGAGCTTATAAATGAAATTGCAGCATAAATGTACTACCTGACAATGTCACTCCATGCCTCCCACAGGCCTTTGACCTGGTATTGAACTCCATATTTCTCACAGAGCTTTCGCACGTGAGGAGCTGCATGGACGTAGTTATGACGAGGCATTGTGGGAAACAGGCTGGTATAAAAAAGAAGTGCAGATACCAGTTAAAACATGCAATATACAAACACGTTCCTGCATGTACTGATGCACTTGTTAACATAACTCCAAAATATACAATGTTCTTCTACTCACTGGTGCTCAATCTGGAAATTAAGGTGACCACTGAACCAGTCGTTGAAGGCTGACTGCTCAACGTTACAGGTGGCTCTCAACTAAACACAAGGAAATAAAAGTACACATTACATACTAAGGAGTAAACTCAAATCTGTATTACCATTTACTGTGCTAAAGGGTATAACAATTTACTATACTTAGATACTTACGTACAGTTAAACCAAGTGGACTTACTGTTAAACTCTTGTCTAAACCATATAACCATTAAGCTATTGGAAACTCAATAATGCCCCTTAATATGTCGTAGTTGTGGTGTGTAATATAAACACCACCCATATATGTTTAAGGTGTGCAACCATGGTGAAAACTAAGGTGCAGCCACAAAAAATTGTACCAAAAGGGCAATGGGTATAGAAGAGTATTGGAAATATTGTCTAGAAGTTCCAAACTCATGGCACAGCAGCAAACCTGTCTGGCTATGATAGAAAAGCCCAAAATTTCGTTCAGAGGTCTTAACATTCTCATGAGGGCCAAAAGAAAACCCCTGTATTACTGTAAAAGACTTACAGGGTGATCTGTTGAAGGCTGCGACAAATGTGTCCATGGCAACCGTAAGAAAATCATTTAACTACCAAGAACTTCATGGCCAGACTCCATGACGCACACCACCCCTGTCCAATAAGCACAGGAAGGATTGCCAGAAATACACAAGATGGAATTTGGATTGGCCTGCAAAGTTCTGGGACACAGTTCTATGGAGTGACCAATTAAAACTGGAACTGTTTGGCCACATGGATCGGAGAGTTGAAAAAAGGCGAGGCTTATGACCAGAAGAACACTATCCTACGGTCAAGCAGGTGATGATTTGGTAATGTTTTTCTGCTGCAGGAACTAATAAGGAACTGGTAATCTTAGTAATGTGACTGCAATCATGGATTCATAAAAATACCAAGGCATTTTGATAGAGAATGTTATGCCGTCTGTGGTAAAACTGAATCTTGGTGATAATTAGACTTTTCAGAAAGACAATCCCAAACACTTCCAATTCAACCAAAGCTAGGGTGATGAATCAATTCTGGAATATCCTGAAGTGGCGTTCTCAGTTTCTAAATTTAAACCCCATAGAAAATCTTGGGTGTGGCTTGCATGATCATAATAAAGTTTTACCACTGCTTTATCCTGATCATGGTTATAGTGGGTTGGATTTATTAGGTGAAAGATAGGAAACAACGTGGACAAGTCGCTAGTCCATCAAGAAACTAAAGTACCCAGAAAAAAAACAATACAGGTGACTGAAAACCAAATTGAACCCAGGTTTTCAGAACTCAAAGAACTGCAGTGTTTTAATCCACTACTGAAGGTGGTTGGTCCCAGACCCTGGTGTCTTCTAGCTTCTGTATTTAAGAATATAGACATATCCGCCTAAGTGCATACCTGCATGCTAAGCCAGTCATCCTGTTTATCATGGTCAATGTCCATAGGAATGTGATTCATCTGGGTCACCCACACGAACCAGTGACTCTCTAGAAACCTGCAGCAAACACACACAAAATATAGTTCTTAATATATGTATATGTATAATTTTTATATACTGATACCTAGTTTAAAATAAAGTGTAAGTAAAATATTACAGAGGCTTTACCTTACAACAGTGATAAGCACCATCGATCCCAGAAATCCAAAAAAAGGAACATAACAAGAGAGGTACCGTGCATAGTAGGAGAGATACCATGCAAAATCCTAAACAGAAACAAAAGAAAGTGTTAAAAGTAGCTCTCTTGTCTCTGTTCCAAACAGATGTGACTGGAAAAGCAAAAATAGTAACCGTGGCAACTTACCACCCAATCTCGTTGCAGGTACATAGTCTGCAAAATGTGTATGTTAAAGTACACTGGGATGAGCAGTGGGGGCCCGACTGGGTAAAAGAGAAAAAGCATGGGGGTTTTATTTTAAATGTTAAATACAGATCACATGAAAATCTGTTCCATTCAATGCACACTTTTATAAAAAGGGTTACATACCTAAAAAGAAGTACTTGTGCTGATGGTTGTAGGGCATGTGCTTCAACTTTTTAACCCCATACTGAAACAAAGAAGGAGGTAATTAATAAAATGCCAAAAATACTTAAGCCATGCACTCACCATGAGCTCCACCTACCATATACATTTTATGGCCAAAAGTATGTGGACATCTGTCTATGAGCTTGTTGGACATTGCATTCTAAAACCATATGTGCCCCTCTCCCAGAAAGTTTTGCTTTGTATCAGATGCAATAGTGTTGAGATGTTTAAACACAATATTGTCAGTGCTTGGAAAAATAAAAACTGATAAAATATTAGAGGACATTTAACACACATTGTGCATAAAAAGAAAAAAAGCTCTAGCGTCTATATGTACACCTTAAAGGCCAATGAAAGTAAAGAATGTTTGACAATACCATGTCATCACCATATTGGTGTCACTGCACTGCTATAATTGGTCTCGCACCCAAATAATATCTAGTCAATGGGGGTCCTATGTAGGTCCCTTTAGATTAATACAGGCCCACCTGTCCTAGAGAACGGCAGTAGGGTGCGGGTTACAGAATCATGCCCACCTGCCATGCTGGCAGGGAGCATGGAAGCACAGACAGTAGTGTTTCCTTTAATCAGACAGTCTCTATATGTTATTACTGTTCATTTTGTTGGCCTCCTTGCTATGGGCTCTTTGTTGAGTACTTTATGGTGTTTGTACTTTTGTGACACCTGCATGCCCTGCTAGGCTGGTACTTTTGCTTTACTGGCTCATTTCCCAGCATTCCTTGATCTCCTTTCATATGAACTCAACCATGCTGTAGATTTTGTTTGGGGTCTTTTATTTTTCTTTCCCATTATTTTGGCCACTTGTTGTTTTCGTTCTCTTCTTTCTCAGATTTGAGGCTATTTAGCCACAGTTTTGTTCTACCTTGGTAAAGTATCCTGCAATTGGGTCCATATTACGACCTTGCAATGTACCAATCAACAATGTCCTACCATAGGTTATTGCATTTACTTTTCATATTGCATACAAATGCATGCATATGGTAGGTGTAGCTTCTAACATGGTTAATGAATGTGCAAGGTAGGTGTAACGAAATTATTTGGTGGGTGTATATGTATTGTAAAAACTATGTGCCAGTCCATCACATACATGAAAGGAAGATGTGAGTTTACCTCCACAGGTTGTACATTCCCCAGTACCAGTAGTTTAAGCATGTTGATGTCAGGGTCTTTGCGTACCACATTGGGCTTAGCATGATGCTGAAAGTGTCGATGGTTCCACCAGTTTGCAGAGGCACCCTATTATCACCAACACACAAAAATTGGAAAGGTTCTTTAAATTTTTTAAGTATATGTAAATTTATTCCAAGACCAGAAGTTTAATTTATTTCATAATAAAACTCTTTTAAATTTTTTTTTTTCATTTTTTTATATAACAAAACATTTTGGCACCCCTTCATTCAGTACTTTTACTAAGCTACAACTTTCTTTAGAAAAAAGTCTGTACATGCTGATGTGTGGGTTACGAGATAAAAACTAACATGAAAAGGCAGCCCAGTAAATCCATATGATCACATATATTCTAATATACAAAAATATCAATGAGTAAGAACATAATTGTACTAACAAAATGTAGTAATACAGTGACATACTGAGCTAATGTAGCAATCAAAAAGACATTTTATTTTGTGTATTATTTGTATTATGATGTAGTTAATATAAGTTAACATTTACAAACTAATTTAATTCAGCTGGAAAAATGAGAACATGGTTGCTGCCCCCAGCAGCAGCAGATAATTAAAAACTTGTTTTGGGTGTATGGAAAAAATGAATAAAACAAAGAAAAATAGTTGCATTTCTAAAATCTCTGTATGACCCTCTTTTATTTACAGATGCATGTTTCTAAGAATGAAAATACACTTTAACAACCTTTTAACTTGTCTTTTCCAAGGGTGTCAACAATTTTAGTTACAGCCTATTAATGTCATTAATGTCTAAATGTGGTACCTTAAGATGTCCAATGACAAATTTGTGCACCAGGTGATCCAAGGTGGAATTTTTGAAGACTGACAGGTGCCCAAAGTCATGCTGCAGCCAGCCAGCCTGAGACTGCATGAGAGAAAAGCATCACTATCACTGTTAATCAAAAATCAAAGTAAACTTAAAAATACCAATTAAAGAAATATCTGATAATACATGTTATTTTAGCTTGATTTTACAATATTCCAAAGAGCGTCTTGTGATTTTACTGAATGCTTGGCCTTGGAGAACATTCAGTGACAGTTTGTCCTCAAGTAGTTGAAAAGCTTTAAGGTGTGTTTTTGGTGGTGTTTAACATTGTCATATGTGTCATTTGAGCACATGCTTTAATGGAAATGATAAGATTTAAGGAAATCTAATCTTGACTATCTTTACTACAAGGGAACTGACATAATCAATTCCACAAATGTACTTTCTTGTTTTTTGATTCATTCATTCACTGTCTGTTTTACCACCGCTTTATCCTATTCAAGGTTGCGGTGGGTACAATTCATGGGGCGAAAGGTGAAAAACACCCTGGACAAGTTGCCAGTTAATCACAGTACAACTTTTTTTAGTAGTGCCAAATACTAAGACATTCTAAAATGTGTATACATTTGTTAAATATTTAACTATTTAAATAGTTATGCTGATTATATGATTTGCAACAAAGCACATTGCAGGGGAACTCTAATAATAATTATCTTAGTTATTGTGGTCCACAAAATGACCACAAACTTATGGATCAAATATGGGTTGAATTAGAAATAGGACCGTGAGCCATTTAACATCTGCCTGACCTGACAACTGTTCTTTAAACAAACTGGGCACACAAATATGGACCATATCGTATATTTTCCAACATTTTGTCATTTCACACAAATTCACTCTGCTGTGGTTATCTTAATTTACATGAAAACATTTATTTTAACTGTGACCACTTTACTAATGACTGTTGCCGTTAATGCCAGCATTTTAATTGAACCCTCCATCATAACATTGACATACAAATTGTTGTAAACTTGTCATGCCGAATGTCATATGCTATCATGAGTGGTCATGACAGTCGATGTCAGCTATTATAACAGTGTTATGCTTACAAGTAGCTATAATTGTCATGACTGTCTTTGGGAATGTGACTTTATATCATCACGTGAAAAGAAACTTTCATGACAATACAAATGATGAAAGCCATCATGACAATAACATGATTGCTGTTGTATTGCCTGATAGCATATGATTTGGTATGCTAGGTTTTTGACATTCTTATGTCAGACAGGCTTTAAGTATAATGGTACCCAGCTAACAGAAGTTAGATGAAGGCCTACCTGTGCTGTGGCCAGAATAACACAACATAGAATTGTAATAATCCAGCCATTGCCAAAGTTCCACAGCAATGCCAAAGACAAGGCCTCGAGGAGCAGAATGTGGCCGAGATGCAGGATGAAAAACAAGGGATTTGTGCGGAACAAGCCCTGTTCTTCTAACTGCTTACGCATAGCACGGAAGTCTTCCACTAAGGCAGCCTAAAAAAGGAAAGGAAGTAAAATGATGATGACTAGAAGGAAACACTTTAAACAAGTATACATTATAATGGTATAAACTATACATGACTGTATACAACCATAACAAAAATAAGAATCTTACAGCAAAAGCTACGGTTTCCAAGTGAAGACAAGTGCTGGTGTATTTTTCATATGTCTGGGCTGTGGAGTAGGGTGGTACTTAAAAATCCAAGCCCTGCTAAATTTTGAAAAAACCTATATCAAGTCTGCCGAAAGCATGAGACTTTGAGACTCTGATGAGACCGAGGTTAAACTTTTTAGCCATAATTCCAAATTGTATGTTTGGTGCAAACTGGAGCTGAATCTTTAGTCAAGGTGAAGGGAATTAAGAACACTTCCAAATTGCAATTAATTTTGGCACAAAATCTTCAGGCCTCTGATAAAAAGCTGAGGATAAATAGGATTTTCACCTTTTTAAAACAACAACCCAAATCATACCTCCACATCAACAAAAGAATGGCTTCACCAGAAGAAGAAGAAGTTTTGGAATAGCACAACCAGAACCCAGACCAGAATTCAATTAAAAATCTGTGGGGTGACCTGAAGAGCGATGTGCACAGGAGATGCCCTTACAATCTGATAGATTTGGAGTGATTTTGCATAGAAGAGAGGGCAAAGACTGCCAAGTCAAAATGTGTCAGACTGACCCTACCCCAAAAGACAGAATGTCATAAAATTAAAAGGTGCTTCTACAAAGTATTATTTTGAGGGTGTGCACATTTATGTAACCACATTATTGTACTTTTTTAAATCCACCCCTTAAAGACTTCAGTTTGTTGCAGTTTAACTGAATTGTACAGAATGTAGGTCACATTAAAAGTAGAAAACGTTCTGAAATGTGAACGTTCTGAAACTTGGTCTTATATTTTACATCACAAAAACCTGGCATTGTAACAGGGGGTTGCAGACTTTCTATTCCTTCTGTATAATCTGAAATAACACATAAAAAAGCCCTAACTGGGCCAAAATGTAATTCCAGCATGAAGCAACAGGTGGCGGCACATACAGGAGTGCTATTGTGTAGATAAGCAGAACAAACTCTGAAATGACCTACAGTAACCTCAGCCTGAGTTCACTCTCATTCATGTTTCTTTAAAACCTCGCAGCCAATCACTGACCGAATCTGAGCTGAGAGAAAAGCTTCACCACGTACCATTCATTTAGGCCAGCCAGTAGGCCAGCAACTATTCCTATAGAAAAAAAGCATTTGTTACAGATTATGCACTCTGCTGTGCTTGTATGTACTGTAGACCTAAAGAGCCAAACTTTCAGTTTTAAAAAACTAAGCAAAACCTGGGAAGCTTGCATTGATAAACTGCCACTTTTTAAAAAAAAGTTGTGGCTGTGTTCAAAAAGAATATGGATGCTACACCGGTTCTTTCAATCATCTTGTCAGAAATATGTGGACAGTCACGGCTACCCACTCCTTTTTCACTAACTGATTCTTGGTATAGGTCATCTGTTCATCTCAGGGCAACAAACACTAATTATTGTTGTTAAAGGTCACATGCTAAACAATTTACCTTCTGTTTTTTTTTGGGAAGGTACAAAAAAACCTTGATTGACATAGGTAGAACAGGAGAAACCCCTCACAGACAGAGGTTGATATATGGCACCCACTCTACCAGCTATTTTCTCTCATAATTATTTAAGTAGGTAGTTCTTCTACAGTTTTGTACAGTACATTTGCTGTACATAATTTTAGACCATATGGCCAAAAGTATGTGGATACCTGACCACGAGATTGTTGGACATTAATTCCTATGAGATATCATGAGCATTAATATTGTATTGAATCTATATTTTAAAAGTTGATGTCTTTATAAAGCTGAGAAACATAAAGCACCATACCCAAACTATTTTTTAACAACAATGGAATCTTGATCAGGGTTGGAGTGGGTCCAGGGCCAGCCAATCTACCCACTGTCATAGTTTTAGAGGTGAAAGTACGTGAAAAAAACAGGTGATTATTGGAAGAGCTTAACAAACTCCTTACAGTGACAGGGGAGGCACACTATATGGCACCCACACTGTCTGTTGTGTCACCATGCCACACTAACTATGTTTTTTTTTTTACCTGGGAAAGTTTAATATGTTTAAAAGGTGTGTTAAACAGCCGCTCAGGTGGCGCAGCTGTAAAACACACTAGCACACCAGAGCTGAAATTTCAAACTCATCGGTTTGAAACTAAGCTCTGCCATCTGGCTGGGCTGGGCGGCTACATGAACAATGGCTTGTTGTTCATACAGGGTGGGAAAAGCCAGATAGGGACCTCATAACTGATGCAATTACGACCTCTGCACAGAGTTAAGGAATACTGTTGATCAGGGTGTGGCTCTCTGTACACAAGGCTGATCCGCATGTGAACTCGCCTCGTGCAGGTGAAAAGATGCAGTCGGCTACTGCACGTGTCGGAGGGGGCATGTGTCAGTCTCGCTCTCTTCAATCGGGGCAGGGGTCAGCACCAGTGGAGAGGAAACATAACGCAATTGGGTAAAAATATGAGATAAATAGGAAATAAAGGTCTACACTTTTTTTATTGGACTTTCTAGTAGAATTCATTATTTGTCCACACTGTTAAACAAATATTTACTATGCTGTTTTATCACAGACCTGCCATTTTGTGCAGCTGCTCAGATACAGTGCTGGTGCTGGACTGATTTTCTCTGGTTATTTTTTAAGAAACGGTTAAAGATAAATAACATGCTCTGCCATTACCCAACTTAAAAAGCACTTTTCACTGTAGTGGTTAACTTTATGACATAAAATTGTATTTAGCAGTCATGTCCAAGGAAAAGAACCAATTTACAATTGACATTAAATAAAATTAATAGGGTCTGACCATGGAAATATAATGGATGTCTTTGGACATTTCTTGTTAGCCAACACTTGTATTAGACAGTGATATTTAAGAAGATACTTTTATATCAGTCTCTTGCAAAACAACTAAAGAATGTATGCTCAGTATTATTACAGTTCAACTCTCAGATACAAACTGATGTAAAATAAAGTTCTATTAAAATGATATAGGCTTAATTTTGTGACACCCCTGTTTCTGTACAATGCTAATGAAAATGTGCAGTGTGCAGGTGCTGATGTACATTTTTGTTCTGGTCCTGGCTGGGCTCAGAAGTTGCTAATTCTCCAACCAGCAGCGGCCTTAAAAACTTCTTCACATAGCGCTGATCAGGATGAAAGGCTGTGAACGCCTCCTGCAAAGAACTAGTATTTTATTCACAAACACATTGATATTTACTTTTTACAAATATGATTAACAATAACATAAGCTATTCAGTGATCCATCATGCCCTGAGGATGGCTGCATGGTGCATTGTCATCCTGAAAGAGACAATTTCTATCAGAATAGGAATGTTTTATCATATGTATCGAGTAAGCAGACAAAAACGAATTACTAATTGCTAAATTAATTAGAAAGACACAGTGAACCCAAATTTGCATCTCTTGTTGTTAAACAATGGTTGTTACCGTTGCATCTTCTCCAGCGTAATGTCCCAGTACTCTGCATCCTCCGGGGTGCCTCTTGACCCAGTTGCTTACATTGTACACTTTCCTCTCAATCACTACCCACTGATCACCTTTGTGATTGTGTTTCTGCACCTCCTCCCAGGTATACTGTTTCAACGTGCTGTGCTCTCCCGCTGCCAGCTGTGCATCCTGATGTGCTCCACCACCCATCACTCAATCTGCAATCAGCGCTGCACTGCACTGAACACCAGTTCTGTCCCAAAACAAGTAGAGAATTATTCCTCTATAGTGCAACATCAAACATCTTTCTTAACTTTCCATTTGCATGAGGTTAACATGAATGTTTAGCTCTCCCCTGAAAGCTTACACATATTATCTGGTTTTGTCCCTTTCATACATTCAATGTTTATTGCTAGGGTTTTCAAACTACAGTGATGGCATATTGTATATCTCTGGCACTATTAAAATAACTATATACTTAAGAGAGAGAGGCACGGTGGCTCACACTGTCGCCTTACAGCAAGAAGGTCCTGGGTTTCCTCCGGGAGCTCCGGTTTCCACCCACAGTCCAAAGACATGCAAGTGAGGTGAACAGAAGATACAAAATTATCCATGACTGTGTTTGACATTAATCTTGTGAACTGATGAATCTTGTGTAACCCCCTTCTGTCATGAATGTAACCAAAGTGTGTAAAACATGACGTTAAAATCCTAATAAATAAATACTATTCACTTAAGATTTGATTAGCCATTTTTTGTTTGTACTGAATCATTTGCAATTACATTTCATTATGTTAAATTAAACAACTCATGTGGAACCAGTGTTAATAATTCAATTAAGTAAAATAATTTTAGTTTTTTTCAATGCACGCTACCGGTGCACCCCTCTGACACCCTAATAATGACAATAATTTATTAAAATAAAATAAATAAATAGGAAACATATTTATTACATGTAATAAATATATTATTATTTTTAGTATATATTTGTTACATTTACGTAATATAAATAACCTATATTCTTATTAGTACTCTTCCCTTTTTGTCCAAATAATAGGTTACATGCAAAACAAATAACATGATAATAAAATAATAAGCCACGTGTCTGAGTATTAAATAACTTTAAAAAATCATACTTCCCACTTTTTTATTTACTAAATAAAAAATAAAAATGCTTTTACATCTCAAACTAAACATGATATTCTATCCAATATAAAATAATGCACCAGCTTGACTAGTGGCTTTTTTGCAGCACACTAATCTAAATTCACCACCAAGCAGTGAAAATGGATTTGAAAAACAATGAAACTGCTTGGAGGTTCAGAGGCACAGTTTATACAGGGGTGGCTGCATAAATATGCCTGGGCCCTATAAATATGCAGAAGGTGGACTGACTACTTTCAATTGCCCATAGATATGTTAGTAAGTAATTGGGAGAGTGCCTTATCCTGCAGTGGACTGTATTTTTCTAAGATGAAACATTTAGTGTAAAAATGAATAGATTATTAATGCATGAATAAATGGATAAATTAATGAACTGATTAATTCATCAGTTAAACTGCTAGCCATATGTTAAGCAAAGATTAAAAGCAAGGGCTGTCTATTCAAATATGAAACATGACCCTCCATTCATGGGCCTGACTGGTCCTGACTGGTTTTCAGTGCTTCTCTATTCTTTTTTCTTTACTGTTTATCCACTTTTGTGAGTGGAAATGCCTTTTAATTATTCACAAGCATGGTGATTTTTTAGAGAACTAATTGGGCATGACTGGATTTCGAGTAAGTTTCAATACATTTTTTTTGTCATACTGGTGGTGGGTTCTGTGCCACCGTTAAACACTGGGCGCCAGACTTAGCCACTTACATATTCACCCACTTAGATCCTGCAGAAAGTAGCCCATATCAACATTCTACATTTATTTAAGAGTTGGGAGGGAACAAAAGTACCCCATGGCAAGGAGAACATGCCAAACTCCTCTCAGAAAGAGACAAAAGATGAGAATCAAGCCCTAAATCAAGGACTAATGTTGTTGTGTGGAGTTGTTTCACACAATACTGATCAATGCATTGATTCTAAAGAATCAGAACAAATGAATAGGCTTTGCAGTCTCGTGCAACTTGAACTTGAGACTCAGTTGCAGTACATTACAGATTAAAATGATAAATCTAATGAATTGCTAGTTAAGTATATGGATTAAGTACTGTACTCACGTTTGGATGGATGAGTTTTTGCACGCAGTGATGTTGGTATGAAAGTGTCCTCTGACGCTCTGATAAATAAACTGAGTGAGGTGTTATCAGTGGTACTGAGGTACAGCTCACTGATATTGGCACTCGGAACAGCGCTCGCTCTCCTGACAGTCCAAAACCGATCGTTCGAGCCTTTCTGCTCCAATCAGCGCGCGCTCTCAGTCTGCACGCGACCAATCAGTGCAGAGCCGGCGGGTCTGAGAGAGAGACAAATATAAAGCACGGGAGAGAAAGTCCGTTACATAAAACACACGCTGTTATGACCGCTATCGATTTCACTTTCAGATTTCACGTGTATAACTTGAATGCTTCAGCACTAAGCAATGAATAATATTAATATAGTATTTTTGTTTGCCTTGTGTGCAAATTAACACACTATTTTACAATTATGAACACATCTGCACGTGATAGGTGCATCAGTGCCCAGGTAACATTGCACATGTGTGAAGGTCCCATTGATGCAAAGGTGTACACCTTATTTACTTACTTACCTTATTTTGTATTTGTTGAAGTTTTCTCTTCTTTGTTAAACTACTGGAGACCAATAATTTCCTTCGGGATAAATAAAGTATCTATCTATCTATCTATCTATCTATCTATCTATCTATCTATCTATCTATCTATCTATCTATCTATCTATCTATCTATCTATCTATCTATCTATCTATCTATCTTCAGATTTTAGAGAGCTGTGCTGCTATCAAGGCAAAAGTCTCTTTCTGTAAAGTGCTTATTTCAACAAAACAATGTATGCACTATAAATGTGTGCCTTTATAGGCACAGAGTGCATGTGCTTGACTGGCCTGCCTCCAGTTCAGATCTGTCTCACAATGAAAAGGTGAATCAGACAACGGCAGTCAAGTAAGTATCAAGTAAGGAAAAACAATCCATGCACTTTGCTTCACAATGTTATACATTACTTTTTCAGGATTTAGTAAAACAATGATTTAGTAAAATGATACGTGGAGTTTAGTGTTAATAAAAACAACTTAAGCACATTTAGACAAAAATAGGTTTGCGTGCTGTTTATACAGAATCTACTTGTACATTTTCAGCATTTAGCAGATGCTTTTATCCACAGCGACGTACAGTACCATGACAGAATACAGTCTAAGCAATTGAGGGTTAAGGGCCTTGCTCAATGGCCCAACAGCAGCAACCTGGCAATGCTGGGGCTTAAACTAGCAACCTTTTGATTACTAGTCCAGTACCTTAACCGCAAGGCTACAACTGCCTATACCTGTGACTTCCAAAATTGTTCCTTTCCACAGACTTCAAGTGAATGCTATATTTAATGCACTCTAAAAGCAGGCAAAATGACTAAATGCTCTTTGGACACTGGTTACCATTTGATATAGAAACAGGTGACAGACCAGGGTACTTATAAACATATATAACTATTTACAAAACTATATCTAAAACTATATACAAATGCAGTACTTTTTTTAATCAAAAATCACATGACTGCATTAAGTAGAAAATGTAGATATAAAGTAGAAATGTATTTAATCCACATTTGCTGTACATCTGTTAATATATTAATATATTTAATTACTGTTAAATTTAATTTAATTTCATTTCATTTAACTGTTTAATTATACTGGTCAGGGCTTTGAAAAATAAATGGTCCCATGGTAGGACACTCCTCGAAAAAGATACCAGTCTATTGTACATTATTAAACACGATCAGGAAGAATATTTTCCCACTATAAAAAAGTACAATTTATATAATTCTTGTTTTATTGCTCTGTGCACTACTGCAAAACTCACTTGTGTGATCATAGACCTTAGTCACTAGGTAACCCCCTAAATCATACTATATTTGTATCCTATGCTGTTTTACATGACACACATTATGAAAGAATCACTAAGTTTATGGCCACTTAGACCATTCCATCCAGTGCATTGTGTCTATGGTGTTTATCATTCCTAAAACAATGTTAAAATGTCATGGTAATACAACATGTTGTTCCAAACCTAAACATGCTTGGTTTTGGGGTACTTGTGGCCATCTGTGAAAACCAATATTCAGCCAAAAAATTTGTTAATTGTTCATTTACCGGTTGCTAAGGCTGTAACACGTGGGAAACCTACAGTAATTCACTAATCCACGTGACTCTGTATTACATGCCTTCCATTAACCCAAATACTAAAATATTAGCCATAGCACATTCTGTCTTCTAATGCTTATTGTCTTAACCCATTCTCAGCTCTCAGTCTTTAGAGGCTGTCATCCTAAACCAATGATCTTTGTTTATACCACAGACTTTTAGACATTTCTATTGGCTAAAACAATATAATCAGAATCAGAATCAGAAATACTTTATTGATTGCAGAGGGAAATTGCAGAATAATTGCCTGATATTTGGTTAACTGATGTGTATGTCTGTTTTTGGCCAGTGTTTAGTTATTTATGCCTACTTAATGTCCTCTCCGTTCTCTCTCTTTCTATGTGATTTACACATGCAAAAAAGAGCAGGCTTTTTGAGGTCATATGATAACGAGTGGGTAATTAGTATTCACCTGAGCAGAGGGTGTGGCTCTCAAACAACTGTAACCCTTGGTCAATAGATGTCTTCAAGTTCATAATAGGATCAATAGGGTATCTTTCAGTTTTTTTTATAAACCCTAACCTTCTTTTCTTGTCTAATCTAGAAAATACCAATGAACCCACTAAACTCCGTGTAAAATGGTCTTGTTATAAACTACCTTGTTAAAAAAGAAAGATATCCTTTATTTGTCATATATACAGTACATATACAGATGTACAGTACAATGAAATTCTTTCTTCGCATATCCCAGCTGGTGTTGGAAGCTGGGGTCAGAGCGCAGGGTCAGCCACCTTACGGCGCCCCTGGAGCAGACAGGGTTAAGGGCCTTGCTCAAGGACCCAACAGTGGCTACATAGCAGAGACTGGATTTGAACCGCCAATCTTCCGGTTGATAGCCCAAAGCCCTACCCACTAGGCTACCACAGGCCCCAAAAAGAGGCTGTTAAATTAGCCCTATTTTTTATTAATTTAATGAATATCCATATAAATGTTACTGTATGTCCAAATGTATGTGGAGACCGCTTAAACTTATTGAGTTCAGGTATTTAAGCCACAACCGACTGTGTACATTCAGTTATATACATTTTAAATTTTAGGTGTGTTTTTAGGCAACAGCTTTGGGAATACCTTTCCTCTTCCCCTATGAACAAATTACTGCCTATAAAGACATGGTTTGAAGCATACTAGTGGCCTGCACAGAGCTCTGAGAGGCCATCCTGTCCAACATCTGTACCTGACATTGGGCACAAATTCCTATAGACACACTCCAAAATCTGGCTAAAGCCAAAAGCCATTCTAGATAAATACGGGCTGTCTTGGCCACAAAAGGGAGTGGGAAGGACTCAGGAGTACATATTAATACCTGTGGTATTTTAAATAGGATGTCTAATTCACACATTTTGGCCATAGAGTGTAAGTATACAGATAGGTAAGAAATAAGTAAGGCTTTATTTGTTCAGTTTACATGATTTATTAATTTTAGAATGAATTCTGTACAGATTCCTTCTTTAATGATTCTTTAATGATTTTTATAGCCTGCAGTAGAATAGGTCAAATAAATAAACTGATGCTACGCTTCTAAAACTAGTGCTTAGTTTGTAATTTATTGGCTAGTAAAATGTGGTATGATAGTGACATCACCAGTAATCACTGCCCTCTGTATAATCTTGTGGTATTTCTCTGAGCTCTACATACGCCTACAATAATTCAGTATTAACCCCTACCAGTCACTAGATTTTAAGTCTTAAATCAAAATCTTTATTATTGTCTAAGGCAGACATGAGAAGTACATGCCACATTCATAAACAATGACAAACCCATAGCTCGCTGCCTTAACCTGATTTCATCAGGTCTAATTTGTTTATTTGTTTTTGCCTATTTTTTGTTGTGACCTTACAATAAGCTCATGAGAACTGCAAAAATTTAGATTTGTCGACATGATAATAACGATAACAAACCAAACTACATACTTTCCTTTAGCAAACACATGCAATATAGGGGAAAAAAGGTTGTTGTTGTTGACAAAATTCCTGTTTTAGAATAAAGAATTTTTTTTTATTATTTTAAAGACAAAATGAAATGTAATGACTGATGGTAAAAGTGTTAGAATGTGTGTTATTTTTTTATTTAAAATTACAGGTTGATGGAAGGAATATAATTACATGCTCATGAGCTCATACACAGCTGATAGCTCTTCATCTGATAAGAGAACTAGGGTCAATTTAACCTATCCTACCTATAGTACCTCACCTGATTGGAACAACTTCTGCCTGAGGTTAAAGTAACACTTTGTTCTCCATGCACAAATATTTTTAACCGTTTGAACACAAAAAAGTTCTAATATTTTAAATTGTTTAAAGACAAAGAGGACAGTAATGCTGTTGATTATTAAGTAGGTAATAAAAGAACATTTCAAAAGGCTCAGTGGTTTATACGTTTAAAGAGCTACAGTCTATAGCAATGTTGAAAGATTCAGATCATTTAGAGGAATCCCTGTGCATATAGGGCAAGAATAAAGACAAATGCCCATTTAGTAACTGAAACAGCACTGTATTGTCAACAACAAATTACTTCTGTAATAATCACCATTGTCAGTAAACACAATATCTATTGCTGCATTTACAAATTCAAGTTAAGACTACAAAGCATAAACCATGTATTAGTAACATCCATAAACGCTCACTTCTCTTAGCTTTAACTGATCTAAGATGAATAATGCAAAGTATTTTTTAGGGGAGTCTTTTCTTATTTTAGCAAGATAATGCCATGTCACCATGTGCAACAATGTGGCTTTGTAGTAAGAGAATGCAGATGCTTGACTGAAGGGCCAGATCTTTTACTGAAAATGTGTAGAACATTTTGAAGCACAACAAGTGCAATAAACAACAATAACTTGTTAACCCTGTCCTGTTAAGCAGATGAAGCATTGTATCATGCAAAAATAGAAATTTTTTTTATTTATTTAATTAGAAATGTGTTCTATGAAATGTGTTTCTAGAAATGTGTTCAGTCATCAAATCTATAGTATATATTAATAAAAACAAAATGTTTATTAGTTAAAACATTAAATACTGTTTTGATATAATTCAGATCAAAATGATTTACAAATTATTTCTGTGTCTTTTTATTTACAGACCCACTAGAGTTGGGACATTTTGCAAAGTGCCTGTGATGTGTTTAATCTCTTAATTCTTTATTTACCTGACATAAAAGGACTTTAATGTTTTGGCTGACCATTAGAATTATATTTTGTAAATATCAACACATTTTAAATTCTATATCTGCAACACATTCAAAAACGTTGGGACATGGGTTACACCATTTGAAACATTCCACAATATCAGGTGAATTATTATTGTGAGAGGTTATTACTGGGTGTAAATTCATATGTGAGTTTAGTGAATTCGTAGAAAGGCCAGTGTGTATAGGCAAGGCCAAAACCCACAAATTTAGCTAATGCAAAGTGCTTAGTCAAGAAGAGCCACTGATTTTGACCCATACCATCAATGTTTTTCTAATAACGGTTTATTAATTAATTTAATTATTGAATAAGTGATTTATCTGAAGAAATTGGTAACTTTTTAATGTTTCTTGTAATATTTGTTATATTATGTAAAGTAATTTTAGTAATGGTGTAATTATATTTTGCGTTGAAATTTTTTGCAGTACAGTCAGAGATGCTATACAAATTTATCATCTGTGCTATTAATAGGTGAGATGTTGGTGCAGGTGGTGGAGTTGTGTAAACATCAGAGAACAAACACTCTGGTGCAACCATTGCTGGAAGATCAGAAGCTGGTGGTGGCAGCCTTATGGTTTGGAGAATGTTTTCATGGCATTCCCTGCTTCATGCATCCATGTGGAAAGCACTCTCAACCGATCTGGGTATGAATTAATCTTTGCGTACACCCATACATGCTGATTGTCCTCCCTGGGATGAATGGGATCTTCCAGCAAACATTTGTTAGAAGAGCTTTCAAGTACTACCCGGCCCCTAATTCCCCAGACTGGATCCCAATTGAACATCTGTGGTACCACCTCGATCGTTGCGTTCACTCTATGGATCTTCCCCCATGCACCCTCTAGCAACTCTGGGATGCACTGCAGTCAGAATGGCTCCAGATACCTGTGACAACCTACCAGGAGCTTATTGAGTCACTCCCAGCCTGTCTAGCTGCTGTGTGTGCTGCACAAGGCAATTACTCTGGATAGCTGGTGATCATAATAATATGACTCAACAGTGTATATTTTTTTATTTTCATATCTGTAATGTAAATGATGTATTGGTGTAATATAATTGATGTATGTGATGTTTTTAGTGACACAGATCCTAATTACTGATAGTAATATCTTCCTTTCTAACAGCACATGCCAAGCCAGCCAAGTTTGGCATCAAGATTTAGGTGACCTGTAACCACATTCCAGCTAAGCATAAAAATGAAAGTCTAAACAGGGATGTTGACCTGTGGAGGCTTTGAGAAGAACCATGTGTGTTGTGCTAGCTGTAAGGCACAATGTGTGGCAATTCTTTCATCTCGTTATGACCATGGTACAGTTGCACAGTTAGAAAGAACAACCATGGGCTCCCCTTGCTCTACTTGCAATGAGAGAGAAAGAGGCCTTTTCATCAAAGTTTGCCTTCACTCTTACTATCACACTAGTTTCATACCTTCCAAAGATGAACAAGAGCAGACTCTAAAAATACAGTGAAAACAGTGTTGTAAGGCCAGGACAAGGGAATAGGAACTTACAGGTACATGTCCATAACACCACTGATGTGTCCCCTTACAATTTCTTCATGATATGGAACAAGATAAAGGCTGGGATAAAGCAGTGTCAAAACATGAAAATAAAACCAATAAAAACATATTACTATTATTATTATTATTTTAATCATTTCATTTTCATGTTTTGCTAATTTTATTTTCCTGTTTTACTTATTTATTTACTTATTATTGCTATTATTTTTTATTATTAAATAAATAATTATAAAAACCTTAAATTATTAAAATCCTAGACTCTTTCTTCATGCAAAATTGGTTTGTGGTTTAAATTCAACTAACCTGCTTTATTTTAGGGGTTTACTCTTAAGACAAGGAAAGTATACAGAATATTAAGACTACACAAGGGTAACATCATTAAAGTTTTTTCACTCTCGCTATGTAAAGAGACCTTAGATGTTAAAGGACGTTTTAAAAATGCAACTTATTATAATAATTTAATATTATATATATCATTTTTATATATAATTTATAATTTAATTATTATTAGTAGTAGTATTAGTAGTAGTGTTAGTAATAATAATAATAATAATAATAATAATAATAATAATAAAGTTATTGGTTTAAATACAAATACGTACAAAAAATACAAAGTTATTGTGGAGCTACTACACTAACGATAGAATATATCAGTCATCAGTAGAGGGAGCACATTCCTTCCATGAGCAAAATATTTTAGGTTGCAAATAACTCTACCTCTCATAATTAAATTTAACTCACTCCTTTAATCTCTACAATTTACTAAAAATCAAAGAAACACTAGATTTTTGAATTACTACAAGCTTGAGAGGAAGTAATTCATTGGCTTTCCTTATTACAGACCTTGGATGTGAGGATGTGAGTGTGACTAGAATGTGCATACCCATTCACCTATAGGGCAATTCAGTGTCTCCAATTAACCTGACTGGGAGGAAACCGGAGTTCCCGGAGGAAACCCACACAGACACGGGGAGAACATGCAAACTCCGCACAGAAAGGATCCGGACCTGGGGATCGAACCCAGTACCTTCTTGCTGTGAGGTGACAGTGTTACCCACTGAGCCGCCATGCCGTAAAAGTTACAGGCATTTAGTATTTTATGCTTGTAAATGACTGAGCTGAATGAATTATTAAATAAATATATATCTGAAGGCTGTAAACACTAGGGGACATGATCTCCCCCAAAATTTTGATACATTTAAAATGCCCCCAGTAAAAATTAATTAATAAAAAAACAGCTTTGCATTATGTTACAATCCGTCTGTGTTCCCATCAGTTGTTGATGGAACACTTATTATTGTAACACCATACCACCAGCACTTCACGTTAGCTAAGTCTGTATAACAGCTGTGACTTGCATGAAAAGGTAATGTTAACGTCAATGTAATTTAAAATTTTCAGCATTTAGCAGACGCTTTCATCCAAAGCGACTTACACAATGAGCAATTGAGGGTTAAGGGCCTTGCTCAGGGACCCAACAGTGGCAACTTGGTGGTGGCGGGGCCTTCTGTTTACTAGTCCAGTACCTTAACCACTGAGCAAGGACGGATTAAGGATAGTCTGGGCCCCTGGGCAAAGAGTTGCATCAAATAGCTCAGTTAAGTTAAGTTTGTGTATGCATTCAAACGGTGGTTGAGACAGGACACAAGTTTGTCAATGACAACATTGAAAGTTTCGATCCGAAACTTGTCCTTTCTGTTAGGGCCCCCAAGAGGCCCTGGGGTCAAAGTCCCTAATAGTCAGAGGATCCTTAAAATAGAGGGCCCTCGGAAATAAAAATATATTGTATCATAAATGTTGATAGGCATCGCAAAATGTTTTGGGCCAGGCGCTGGCCCCACTGGCCCGGTCAGTAATCCAGCCATGCCACTGAGCTATCACTGGCCCAATGTATGTAATGTAATTTTGTGCTATAAGTGTAACTGTGAAATTAAATTTTGCTTAAAAAGTGTATAAACAAGCATTCGGTGAGTCAGGGCCGGCGCTAGGGGGGGGCATTGCCCCCCCAAATTGTGTCTTTGCCCCCCCAAGCACAATGCAAGCAACGGCTATTTTTAAAATTATCTCTGAACCAATCACAAAAATGCATTTTGTTTTACAGTGTGAAGATATTTCCTTGCTTATTCCTGATTGGCTCTTTGAGTCATATAAAAATCGGCAGACTGCCCCAAACAGTTCAGTTCGGCAGTATATGTTCTGTTAGTGTGAGCGAGAGGCAGGTAAACTGGTAAACACTTTTTTTTTACAGAATTAGTATTCTTTTGTTTTCTTTATATTTTAATTTCCCAATAATATAAATATTCTCACTCATTCCTATTTCCACGTTTGAATATTCTCAGTCTGTGTGTAGGTACATTTGTCAGCTTTGACTTAAATTTGTATTAAAGCCTTTCAAGAAATAGAGTTGTTCTATTAGTAATGGCAATTTAATTAAGGGGGCGTATTAAAATGAAATACAATTAGATAATCTTTTTTCTCCATTTACATAATCAACATGTATTTTTTAATCATTGGGTTTTAAGTTTAAGTTCGAAAACATGCATTTTTATTTATTTACCTCATACATCACTTTAAGCCAGTATCAATAGCTTGGCTGTCATCATTCATGCACAAATCAAGCCTTGAATATATTTCTGGCTTCAAAAACATGACTATCAACATGCCCCCTCATTAGGTTTTACTGCCCCCCCAAGCAAAGCAGTCCAGAACCGGGGCTGCGGTGAGTCTATATTCTACCTTTTCATTTAAAGCATCGGGTGTTAGAGAGAGTCTGAGTCTGAACAAACACATCTCAGCTATGCTCAAGCACTCATAGGACCACAACACACTGACGAAATGGGTGAGATCAAACAATTACTGCAGTACATTTGCAACAAACTGGTTTAAAAAAAAAAAAACTGCCCTTTATGTATATATGATTGTTTGACTGATTTGTCTCATTCTGAAATGAAATAATTATAAATGACTTCACTCACCATCACCACGTGGAATATCCAGGGGCTAAATTCCTCAGCCTTTGGCATAAAAAGTTTACACCCTGAATTACACAAACAGATAAAACACCTTGACATCATCATTCTACAAGAGACATGGTGTAGGGCTGATACGGTCACTTACTGTCCTCAAAACTACAGGGAAATTCTAATACCCTCCCAAAAACTGAGCACAGTGCACCAGGGCAGAGACTCTGGGGGGCTCATCATCTGGTATAAATCAAACCTACATAATTTCATAGACACAATAAAACAAGCAAAATACCACATCTGGCTTAAATTAAACAAATCTATATTATCATCACAGAGGGACTTATTCCTTTGTGCCATTTACATCCCTCCTTCAGAGTCTCCATACTACTCAAATGATATATTTACAGAACTAGAGAGAGAGACGAGCCATTTCCAGGCCCAGGGAAATGTGCTCATCTGTGGAGACCTGAATGCAAGAACAGGAACACAATCAGACACTTTAAAAACACACGGAGATCACTTTATTAAGAATAATATGTTCCTTAATAATCATTCCTCTTCCATTTACAGGAATAACTATGACATTGGGATAAACAAAAACGGAAAAGACCTCCTGCAGCTCTGTCGAAGTCTGGGTCTGTACATTGTCAATGGTAGGATACGAGGGGACTCTTTAGGAAGATACACGTATTGCTCATCTCTTGGGAACAGTACAGTAGATTATATGGTAACAGATTTAGACCCTTTCTCTCTCAGTGCATTCACTGTCAAACCACTAACCCCTCTGTCTGATCACAGCCAAATTACTGGGTTCATTAAAAAGACAGAAACTAACCCCACCACACACACACGGCCCAGTAAGCTGTACAACATCCCCAGATCCTACAGATGGGCCGAGAACAGCGCAGAAGAGTTCCAGAAAGCAATCATCAGCCACCAAACTCAAACACTCTTAGATAGCTTTCTGGACACTGCGTACACTCACAGTAAAGAAGGAGTAAATCAGGCAGTCCAAAAAATTAACCTAATCTTTAGAAGAACAGCAGAGAAGGCAAAACTAAAACTTAGATCTACACTAAAACCCAAATTAACAAAAGATGACAGCTGGTTTGATAAAGACTGTCAACATTTACGAACAGAACTCAGAACATTATCAAATCAAAAACACAGAGACCCAAACAACACTAACATACGACTTCTTTACTGTGAAAAGCTTCGACAATATAAACGTACACTCAGAACCAAAAAAGCACAACACACAAACAAACAACTGACACTAATTGAGGAGTCAATCAACACACATCAATTTTGGGACAACTGGAACAAACTAAATAAAAGAGAATTAGAAGAATTAGCCATTCAGGATGGGGATATATGGACAACCCATTTCCAATCACTATTTAAAAACATAAAATTCAACACAAATTCAGAACAAAATGACATCAATAGAAGACTTATAGAACTTGAATTGGCTATTAAAGATAATCAAAACCCTTTAGACTCCTCCATTACTGAGCAGGAACTCCTTAATAAAATAAATAAATTAAAACCAAAGAAATCATCAGGACCTGATGGAATCCTGAATGAAATGATTAAACACAGCAGTTCCAAATTTCGATTGGCCATTTTAAAACTCTTTAACCTGGTTCTGAGTGTAGGTTCCTTCCCTGAAATCTGGAATCAAGGTCTCATAACACCAATTTACAAAAGTGGAGATAAATTCGACCCTAATAATTACCGGGGCATCTGTGTGAACAGTAATCTGGGGAAGTTATTCTGTAGTATAATTAACTCAAGGTTTTCAAGCTTCCTTATTGAGCACAATGTCCTGAGTAAAAGTCAAATTGGATTTTTACCAAATTACCGCACAACTGATCATATTTACACCCTACACACCCTCATTGAAAAATATGTAATTCAAAACCATGTAAAAATATTTGCCTGCTTTATTGACTTTAAAAAGGCTTTTGACTCAATTTGGCATCAAGGATTGTTTTACAAACTATTAGAAAGTGGTGTAGGGGGTAAAACATATGATCTTATCAAATCTATGTACACAGAAAACCAGTGCGGAATAAGAATTGGCAATAAACAAACACATTTTATCTCTCAGGAGCGTGGAGTGAGACAGGGCTGCTGTCTGAGCCCAACTCTATTTAACATCTATATTAATGAATTGGCCTCCATGTTAGAGCACTCAGCCACGCCCGGTCTCACTCTACACGACTCAGAGATTAAACTCCTGCTGTATGCAGATGATCTGGTCCTGCTGTCCCCCAGCGCTCAGGGTCTTCAGCACAAACTGGACCTGCTGCAGCAGTACTGTCAGACCTGGGCCCTGACAGTCAACCTCAAAAAGACTAAAATTATGACCTTCCAGAAAAGATCCAGATCTCAGGGAACCAAACACACATTTAAATTAGGACATCATGAAATTGAACACTCTAAAAACTATACCTACCTTGGACTAAACATTAGTTCATCAGGAAACTACAACCTGGCAGTGAATGAACTGAGAGAAAAAGCACGCAGAGCCTTCTATGCCATAAAAAAACAAACTTCTGTAGAAATCCCAATCAAAATTTGGCTAAAAATATTTGGCGCAATAATTGAACCAATTGCCCTGTATGGCAGTGAAGTGTGGGGCCCGCTTACACACCAACAATTTAACAAATGGGAACAACATCCAATTGAGACCCTGCACACAGAATTTTGTAAAACAATATTAAAGGTGCACAGACACACCACCAACAATGTGTGCAGGGCAGAATTAGGCCGATACCCACTTATTATTAATATACAAAAAAGGGCAATAAAATTCTGGAATCATCTCAAAGAGAGCGACCCACACTCGTATCATTACAAAGCTCTGCAATACCAAGAGCTGAGCAAAGATACCAGCCCCCTCATCCAACTGGTCCTGAGTCACTGCACCAACACACCATTAACACATATTAACACACCACTAACACAGACTAACACTATTAAGACTCAAGACCAGAACCTAATCAGAACTGATCAAATTACACATGAATTAAAGATAAACTATTTGGCCTATTGGGAAACACAAACTAAACTCCAAAGTAAACTACAATGTTATTTGGCTCTAAATAGACAGTATAGTGTGGCAGATTATCTCAGCACTATAACTGATCCAAAACTCAGAAACAGCTTGACAAGGTACAGACTCAGCGAACACAGCCTGGCCATCGAGACGGGACGACACAGACAGTCCTGGATGCCCAGAGAGGAGAGAGTGTGTCAACACTGCTCTTCAAACCAGATAGAGACAGAGCTGCACTTCCTCACTGAATGTACAAAATACACACACATTCGCAAACAATTTTTTACCAAAATCAACAAAATTATCCCCAATTTTAATTCTCTCTCAAACCCTGACAAGCTGCCCTACCTATTGGGGGAGCACAGAGCGAGCTGCACACTCACAGCTCTCTACCTACACACCTGCCACCAGGTGAGGGACAGTGAGTGACCTTATACTGTATCCCATACACACTCACGCATACTCGCACACACACACCATCATACACACACACCATCATACACACACACCATCATACACACACACACAAACACACACACACTTACAAATACTTTTTCCACACATACATATACACACTTTATATACTTGTTGTTCTAATTTGTTTCTGTTATTTTTTAAGGCTAATTACTAATGTTATTGAACATTCTTTAAATTAATATAAATGTTTATGTATGCAATTTTTTTTTTTTTCCCATTTATTATCTAGTTTGTAAATGCGCTTTGGCAATACAAATGTGAATATTTGTCATGCTAATAAAGCACTTTTGAATTGAATTGAATTGAGAGTCGATACCGAGAGTCTACTTCGCTAACGTACACCTAAGAGTCGGATAAAAGAGTCGACTCTTTCGCGACGACACATCGTTACTAGTAATACGCGAACTTCATCCTGCTGTCTCTCTCACGTGTCTCTCGCTCTTTTTCCGGTCGCTCGCGAGTACTTATATCACTATCCTCGGCCAAGACGGACACCATTATGTGGTAGGTGGATAAACATGACATTAAAACCTTTTTGTTGTGGAAATACAGGTCTCGTCTCAGCGTCTTACTCTGGATAACTGACTGCGAAGTTTGGCCAGAGAGAAAAGTCGCGCGAACGGACAAGCTAAAGCAGGCTGTTATTCGACATATGAATACGGATTTACCTCAGCCGGTAAATGGTAAACACGAACCGTGTTATTGTTCGCTAAAGTTTGGAAATTGTGGTGAACCTGAGAGAAAGGTGTATGTACTTTTGTGGATTTATCAGCTCCTGTGTTTTCCGGCCGGACGCAGGGTCAGCTCACCTCACACAGGAACGTATTCGTCTACTACACAAGGTTTCTAGATGCAATGGATACCGTGGCTCAGAGCTTGTGGACATGCACTATTTCTAGTAGTGCTGGATGTTACTGTTCATTGTCATAACGGATTTTGACAGCTACACCGGTGTCTGGAACCTAACCTGTGACGTCATACCTGACAAAATTCATGTTTACAATTTCAACTACTATTACAACTACTACTATTACTACTATTATTACTCTCTGTTTTGAGGTTCTAATATTCATCATGGGTGCCCACTTTATCAAAGTATTCGCTGGCGTCAGGCATTTCAGTTCTGTGTCTGGGTTTAGGTAGCCCACAGCCAACACACAATGAGTCTCCAGACGTCATCTTTTTCTGATGGAGCAACTCTGCTAAGTGGAGCTCAAAAAGTGGGGGCAAAACAGCCCCAGATATCTCCACATAAACTCGGGCCGTTCGGCAACACACGTCCTTAAAACATACATACATACACACACGGTGACACTAAAGAGGGAATGGGCAACACTTCTCAAAAAGAAGGGGAAGACCAAGGAGAGGATAAAGAAAAAGACAAAGAGAAAGATAATGGTGAAGAAGAGGAAGAACCAGAGGAAGAAGCAAAAGAGAAAGAAGAGGAGGTTGTGGATGAAGAGCTGCCTTTAGGTGTCGACGAGCTGCTGGCGAGTGGAGATCCGGTGCTGGACCTAAGCAACTACAAATTCCGACATCTTCCTAGACAAGTGCTTGGTCTGGCATATCTAGAGAAGCTGTACATGTGTGGAAACAGGCTGCGCACGGTGCCCGATGGCGTCGCACAGCTGCATGGTCTGCGCACTCTTGCACTCGACTTTAACAAACTGGATGACGTCCCACTGGCTGTGTGCCAGCTGGCCAACCTCACCCACTTGTATCTTGGCAGTAATCGGCTGATGGGCCTGCCGCAAGACTTCCGAAATTTGCAGAGCTTGCGTTGTCTGTGGGTGGAAAGCAACTACTTCCAGCATTTTCCCAAGCAGCTTTATGAGCTGCCCAACCTGCGCTCACTGCAGATAGGCGACAATAAGCTGCGCACACTGCCGTCAGACCTGTGGCGCATGGAAGGGCTGCGTGGCCTTTGGCTGTATGGCAATCGCTTTCAAGAGTTTCCCCCTGTCTTGCTAAAGATGGAGCACCTGGAGATTCTTGATTTAGACCGTAATAATATTTCACATATTCCCAGTCTGGTGCACCTCCCAGCACTTAGACTTTTTTCATATGACCACAACCCTGTGAAAGGGCCGCCACGATTCGGGGAGGACACGTTGATCGTTGGTGAAGGGGCTGCTGAGGCCTTGGAAGAAAGACAGAGAAAGAAAGAAGAGAAGGAGCAAGAAATTAGGGAAGCCGAGGAGGCAGCTGCGGCAGCCGCCGAAGCACCTAAACCAGCAATCCAAGGAATACTGAAGAAACTCAGAATAGGAAAATTACTGGCAGACTCAATTAATGCAAAAACAAATGGGACTGTACCATTAGCACCTCCTGGTGAGGAGGTTGAGAAAGTACAGTGCAAAGCAGAAAGGGTAGACTCTGAAATCCACACAATGGTATTTGATGAGGACGAACTTGAATATGAGAAGGGTATAGATTATGAAAGACAGCACCTTATATATGATGATGGGGGCTACATTGATTACAGAAGAGCAGATTTGGAGTATGACAGAACTGAAACATGCTATGAATACGAAGGGGAGGAACATCAAACAGGGCGAACTTGATGATTTCCTCTTCCCCTTTAGTAAGTCTTATGCTCTGGTTTGCACTATAGCTATTTATAGGAAATAAAAGGAATGGGAACTATTTTGGATAAATCAACCTCAACCTCAAGGTGTAATAAGTTTGCTTAAACAATGCTGCTGTGAATTTTAAGTTACTTAGACTTTGTTTATGCCTGGTTGTATCATGCACCTGTATCTGGATTGTATCATGACAAGAGTTCATCCATGTGCATTTTCGCAAATGTGTCTTTAGTAGTTATATTGGAAATCACATTGCCCTATGCAAATGAGCTTTTTTTTAAAAGCTAAATGCTGCAATAAAATACTTTCATAGGGGTTTGTTTTTGCTAATTGACTAATTCTGATATATTTAGAGCCTACAACTTCAAATATTCCAATAAAAATGAATTTATTTGTATTTCAGTTTTCCAATGAGCAATTCCAGTTAGCAATGTAATGTTTATTTGAGAAACTGCAGTGTCCTGCGGATCTAGCTTCAAAGTTTGTCTCTGCCTATTGAAATGAGTTTGGCTTGTTCTTTCTGTGTCTGGCTGCAGACGGTCAGTTGACTGCTTTAAATTGCCTCTAGGTCTAAGTGAATGGATGGTTGTGTTATGCCCTGCTCACTTTTCCTTCCCTATTTTGAATTGTCTCCATTCGGATATATCCAGTCTGTCACCACCTGCCACTTTTATTACATCCTTGCTGGGGAGTAGGGCAGGCTAGCACATGCCCTCTCTGACATCTGTTCAGCTGCCAGCCACTTCTTTAAACCCGCCACTTATACTTACTGTAACATTTGGCTGTATTTTTCCTGCTACACATTATTTTGCTAAATTTAAGATGGCATCATGTTGGACATGTTGTGAACTATGTAGTTTTTCAACTCTATGTTATGCAGTATATAGAAAGCTAGGTAGCAAAATATTGTGTATAAATAAATCTAAGTTGGTTGGTTTCCATAAGTAAAATTCAATATGATGCATCTTTTGTATAATGTAATACGAAAACTAGTACATTATTGATCCACTAAATGGACAAAAAGTAATGAGACACCCTTTTTAGTTATTGAATTCTGTGTTTGAGCCACAACAGGTGAAAAAAATCAGTAACAATTTAGGGAATGTACATGTGCCCCTGTGCACAAAGCATTCTTTATAAAGACATTGATTTAAAGAAATTTTAGTGGCCTGATCTTAGCCCCACTGGAACATCAATTGAGGCTTTCTAAACCAACGTCAGCACCCACCCATAGAAACGCTCTTTCGACTGACTGGGCACAAATAGAATTACATTTATTTTTTAAATGAGTTGTCCAACAAGCTCAGGGTCAGGTGTCCAAATACTTTTGGCCATATAGTGTATCATTTTAGTAGTGTAAATCTGGGCCTGTGAAATGAATATCACACTTCATGTGTGGTCATTTTACTATTAACTGCTTGATCTCAGTACACAGATTAAAATGGTCCAGAAAAAAATTTCATGTCATCAAAGAATCATGTTTGCTTCCGAAAATAACTCTGTAGTTTATGAGCTTTTATAATTTTTGTTGGTGCTATTCACACGAAAAATATGTTTTTTGGTCAATTTTGGTAGCAGAATTTAAACTTTGTTTACCAGACATTGTCACAAAGCACCCATTGTGGCACATTTCTGAGGAGATTAGTTCTTTAGATAGCTTATTTACTTAAGTATTTTGGGCGGAACGGTGGCTCAGTGGGTAGCACTGTCACCTCACAGCAAGAAGATCCTGGGTTCTATCCCCAGGTGGGGTGGTCTGGGTCCTTTCTGTGTGGAGTTTACATGTTCTCCATGTGTCTCTGTGGGTTCCCTGCCGATGCTCCGGTTTCCTCCCACAGTCCAAAGACATGCAAGTGAGGTGAATTAGAGATACAAAATTGTCCGTGACTGTGTTCGATATTAAACTTGTGAACTGATGAATCTTGTGTAACCAGTAACTACCGTTCCTGTCATGAATGTAACCAAAGTGTGTTAAATATGACGTTAAAATCCTGATAAATAAATAAATAAATACTTCAGTATTTTTACATTGTTTTAATGTAAAGCTATACCTTCAGCAGTGACTACAAAGCTCTGTTATATAGAATAATCAAATTAACATGGTTTCATTTCCGTTGACACGGGGCATAAACCATGTGCATTATAACGTGGGTCCTTACATGTGGTTTGTAGAGACGGATGTATTTACTCTTGTGTAACATCTGGCATCAATGTGTATGAATACAACTTCTAAAGTTGTTTTAGCCGGTAGGATTGAAATCTGTCTTAAATGCCCTGTGTTTTTTGTGTATATAATTTTAATACTAAAGATGCATGAGTCAACCAGGAATAAACAGGTTCTTAATGTCTGCAGTGGTTAAACAAATGCAAAATAGAATACGATACTTTAGCACTTAATTATGCTAACCTGTGAAGACCAGAAAAAACAGTGCAGCTATTATGGGAAACTTCAGCATTCTACATTCTAAGGAAGATGTAGACTCCTAAGCGTTTGGAGTGTGTATGTGCTGACGATTGTGGATGTGTTTGTGGGTGCATGACAGAGTGTGTAATTCTACTCTAACCTGGGTGTACTGTATCTGATATTGGATACCGCGATTGCTGTGAAATCTGTTGGTGAAACCAAATCTCTCATTAAATAATCATTGGGTTTGTGAAATGTCTTTTAATCATTCATACGTGGCTAAGAGAAAAAATGCCTAGACTCATAAAATATCTATGATGTGCTCCAGCTGTGCAATGCAACACGAAGGGCAAAACTTCAATACAATGTTCTGCTTTTGAAAGAGGGCTTATCAGCGTAACTGTGTAGCAGAAGTTGCAGAGCTTTTAAAGATCAAAAAGATAAACAGTTGGTGCTAGCCAGGTTAATGCTAACAGTGCTGAACTTTCTGCAGGAGGCAGAGCTTGTTTAGGGATTATGTGTGAAAACCAGGGAATGGTGTAAGGGGACGAGGGAGTGAGAACATAGAAGGGGACGCTTTTCCTTAAAAGGCCAGGGGGAAAAGTCTGACATGTTTAAACGTTAGCACAAGCTGAAAAAAGAGAGCAATTAAAAGAGAATTGGAAGTGTAGAGGATGGCTAGCATGTCCTCTAGTTCTCCTTTTCTTTAGTCAGGTTTATTGTCTCTTTGCATTGAATGCCACATTATTCTTTTTATTCAAGTCACACTCTCTAAGCCCCTTGTTCCCTTCCTGTCAAGTTGTGCACTGTACACTGTCTCTTATGTTTAACCCGATGTCTAGCTGCAGGCTGGAGTGGGCAGATGTACTTTCTGCCTCCCCGTTACCAACAGCGTGTGTACTAATCTTAAGTTCTTCATCTGTTCTACACCAAAAATCAAATGGTTTTCTTTCTTTTTTTGAATTAATATACACTTGGTTATTAGAGAGTGTTGGGATTTCTCTTACAAAATGAATTCTTAACCCATATTTAATAACCACACTTTCTGTTTGTTGTTGTGCTGGGATTTTCTTTATTCCAGGTCCTCCTACAGCTCAAATAATACAAATCTAAAAATAATTACATTTAGGCATTAGTCATTGGTGCAGCATGTGTTGAACCTTTGGTCCAAAACTATTTTTTCAACAAAAGTAAACCCTCTTAGAACAGTATTACAAGAGGACACGTTTTGATTCAAGCATCATAAAAAACACAAAGTGCATAACAATACTACTCGCCAGTGATGGAAAATCAGTGGGAACCCTGAGCTTTTTTGCTTCAATGAGATGCTCCCACGTTGGTGTGATGATAAACAATAACACCCGAAGTGTGTTCTTTATGTCCAGTCTACGCCGTATTTTTGTTTTGCTTGCCGTCACTGCAAAAAATCCCGCTTCACAAAGATAGGATGTTGAAAATGGAAGCAGTGTTTTCATTGCTTTTGTAGCGATCTATAATTGTTTATTGTTTTTGTGCGGCCCAGTAATAAATGACCAATGGGCCGGTGGTTGGGGACCACTGCTCACTGCTGTAGGGAAAATGCTTATTGACAATGATTTTGCAATTTTTAATATTTCATTATGTAAGGCTGCATTTACATGATAAACAGTCTGCACTTTGTTCACCGTGAGGCCAGATGCATATTGCAGCTTACCTCCGAGTTTCAGCCTTTCACATTATACACAGCAAAACCTCTTTCTGCTGGCTGTGCCAATACACGGTATTGACTGACTGTATTTTCACATGTAGTTTTGTATTAAATGTTCTTTTTATTTTAAAACAAGAAAGCTGTGGTCACATCAGTTGTCATTGGGAGATGGGAAAAGATAAGAAAAGGAAGTGGGTTAATAAAACTTAATTGCTTCAATCAAAGGACGCATAAAATCTTATTAAAGACCTACAAAACCACAGCATATTTTTTTAGAGTCTGATTTAAGTGCAGAAGCAAGTGGTAAAAATGTGTCAATGTGGCAAATTAGAGCATCCTACTCCACAGGAAACAATGGCACAGCTAGCGCAAAAGCGGTTTTGCTGTGCATCATGCAGCCTAAGGGCGGGTCATATAGGCAAAATTCTCTATATGTACATTTTTGTAAAAGAGTGGTAGAAAATGTTGCTTATGTTATACTGTATTTGTCTTTTGTTTGATTAAAATATTTATGACACTTCTGCCGTACCTTTAATCACTGACATTTACCATGTTTATTTGGAGTCCTGTATGAATTAACCCCGCTTCTCTTCTTTGCCATACTTGTTAATTTCATTAACATTAAAATCTTGTTTTACCAGGTTATAGTACAGTTCTAATGATAAACCTCTATTGTCATATAAACGGTGGAGCAAAATATGGGTATGCAGTACATTTTTCCCAGCCCTAACTGAAAGCATAAAGCATAAGCGCAAAAAAAAATTCAACATAGTAGGTGTGCAGCATGGCCAGCCACCAAATTAAATCAGTCTAAAGCTCTTACCACTTTATGCTTGAAATTAAAATAATCAAATCCAACAGAAATAATGTAATATTAATTTAATAATTAATTATTTCTAAATTTGTTTGCTTATTTTACATTAATAAATTAGATGTCTCTATGAACTTGCTCCTTCGCTTTATACAAATTACAAACTTTTATTTTACTGAATTTAATCCTTCTCACAATTTTTTATTTCTTACTATTAATTGATTTGATTAACACAATGTTGAACATTGTGAGACCTTAGCTTTTTAGTTTTTTTTTTTGGTTTCACTATGGAATTATTTCTGAATCTTATTTTAAATATTGTTATAATTTGTTGTTTCTTATTTTAAAAGCCATTCAGATATCTCTGGCTCACTTATTTTGAGGTAAACAATAGCTTTAAAACAGTAAACATGTAGTTATACAGATATGGTAGTATGGGACAGTTGATCTTCTACGTTGTATAACCAAAATATATAAACACTCCTCCTAATCATTAAATTGCTGTTTGATTAAATTGTTGCTAGTTCTAATAAGTTTGTGGAAGGCCCTTCAGGCCCATAAGGACATGAGTCTTGATGTATAATAACTTAAGTGGCCTGCATAGAGACCTGCCCTAAACTCCACTGAACACCCTGGGGATGAATTAAAATGTTAATTGCGAATTATGCCTTCTCATCCAACATTAACACCTAAACTTACAAATGTTCTTTTGACTAATTGGGCTGAAATTCCCACAGACTCACTTTTAAATTTGTGCAAGGCTTTCAGGAAGAATGGAAGCAGTTATAGCTATGCCGTAGTTTTGGCATGGGATGTTGAACAAGTCCATGGTCAGTGGCCACATACATTTGGACATGTAATATATATTTAATCAAAATCCTTACTGTTTTTATTTTTAAATGCCTTCTGTCAATAAACTCTTTGTATTTATTCCTCTAGAATCCAATGAACTGTCTCTCAAACATCAGAATGTGAAAAATAACTGTTAAAACATTTTAGTAGCATAGTGAGCCCCTTAACTCCCATGTTGTGAGGTATTTGGACCCAGTACTTTTCCACACTCCAGGAGGAATGAAGGAGCTGTCGTCCAGTGTCCTGGTTGGCAAGCTTTATGTAGAATAGAGAAGCATTAGTAAAACTTGGCCAAGCAAACACATATGGAGATGCTTTACATTAACTTAGTTCCAACATGTCAAAAATTCAAAACCACAAAATACTCGGAACTTATGCATAGCTCAAACCTTCCCAGATGCTAAATTGCTGTGCAGGAGAAGTGGAGGTGCTAAGCATCCAGGCAAAAAGAATACTAGGAAGGTAATGTGACTTACTTCTAAAATTTGAAAAAATATAATTTATTTAGCAATAAAAAAACACTACTTGTGATGCTGACAGGTTGTCTGCGGATCCGTAAGTCTAAATTAGTCTTAATGATATTTTATTCATTTTAGGCCTTTATACATATTAAATTGTCCTTAATTCTTTACTTGATCTTACATTTAAGCTAGATCCTTTAAACTGGTGCAATGGGAATTAAAAAGTGAAATCTCATAAGCAGAACAAATGTTACAAAAGCTAATAAATAGCTGGTAAAAGAACTTTTGCACCACAATAAAATAATACTGTCAATAAAAGCTGTATTTACCTCGGTTTATCTTAATCTCTAACACTCTTTAACAGAAGTAATTTGGGGTAAAGAAGGAATGATTCTAGGTTTAAAGGCAAAGCAATAGTTGTAGCTTTGTACCTAACATAAATAAATAGACCATTTAGAGGGTGTTTGGATATCACAAATGTATTTAATTTAATAGTATTATGCCATCATCCATTACTTTTAGGTGCCATTGAAAGGCTCTTTAAAATCATATACCAAACAGGAGGTATTCTGCAGACCTTGTTTGCAGACCCTTTCCCATACTCAAGGACGCCATACAGTGGCATTGTGGTGCAGGAGGTAGAGTTGGTTGCACACATTAAAAAGGCCTGCAACTGGTTACTGGCCCACTTAAGGATTCTGTTTTCCTCTCAACTCCCTAAAACATGCTAGTAAATGGATTGGCTACTCTAAATTGCCCCAAAGTGTGAATGAAGGTAAATGGATGAGCATAATTGCTTATGATGTACTGGTACCTTGTCTAGGTTGTTGTTGGGATAGGCTTTGTGACCCTTACAGGCATAAAGTAGTTACTGAAGATCATAGAATGAACATATGAATAACTACTAAAATTTGATTTTTTTGTTTCCAATATTTTGGATCACTATTCATAAATTGTTACTATGCTTATAATTAAAAGTATTAATTGGGTAAAGCTCTATAAATAATTTATACTTAAAATTCATAAAATATTTAACCTGTAGAATATAAATACTTACTAGACCACAACTAAGAACATATGGTGGGTACTGGCAACACAGTTGAAACTATTACAAACATATTTTCAGTATTTTATACAATAGTAAATAAAAGATATGGTCAAAACTATGTGAAAACATCTCGTTAATACTGAGGTCAAGAGTTTTAGTCAAAGCCATGTGTGGAATAAAATCATCTACAAGATAAATAATATGCTTTTAACTTTGTAGCACAAGATTTCCATGGCTGACTGGCCCCCTGTGCAGTAAATCCTAAAAACAAGTTTAGTGTGGAGTAACTGTAGGGGCCTACATAAAACCCTGAACTCAGCTTCATTTGAAATAGACACATTTAAGATCAATTCAAATTCGAATGTTGGTGGATTGGAGGGCATTCTTATTCAACCTCAGTTCCTGATCTCACAAATGCTGTTTGGACTTCATGGGCACAAATGCCCACAGACACAATCAAATTATATTGAAGAAGAGTTGAGGCTGTCATAGCTGAAAACGAATGGGGGAAACTCCATGTTAATGAAAGTGCTTTTGGAATAGAGGGTTCAACAAACTCTTTGTCAGGTGTCCATATACTTTTGGCTATATAGTTACACTTAGGAAATTGAAACAATTACAAATTACTATTATGTAGCTATTTTTTAAAATAGTTTCTAAAAGTGTTTGGGCTGAGCTGCACTGCACTTTTTGCTGTAGTATGTGGGGTGCCTGCAGGCTCTGATATAAACCAGGCCTGTACTGGGAAGTGAGTCTCTGTGCTTAATCATTTAGGCCACAAGCCTGTAGTTTACATTACCTTCATTCTCGTTAGGTCAGCAACATGCCAATGTAATGCAGGGCACTCAATGAACATCGCTATTGTACACCACTCAAGTCTTCACGGTCTCTACTAATACTGAGCTGTCATGACAGGAGGAGGAGATAAATAGATATCAACAGGAATTGGATTGCAACACCCACTGGGTTTAGAGGAATGCTTTTGATACAGCACAATTTGTGGCCCTGTCTATTTTATGTTTACATCAGCACTGTGCAGACAAACCTAATGTTTTTAGGGTTTAAATTTAGTGCAGAGTGTAGGGATGCAAATATGCTTATTTCTGATTTTGGTCGTCATTACGTCAACAGTTTGACCAATAACTGACAAGCCTATAGCATCCCATTAAAATATAGAACAATCACTGTTTTAAATGAACAAGTCTTTATACTTTACTTTATGAAAAACAGCATAATGTAGTAAACATGCCAGTGACGACGAACAGCAAGAGAAACATAAACACAGTGAGCAAAACCAGTTTGTAGATTTTATACAACAGTCCATTACATGCTCTAACTAATCATACAGATTGATCATTAATAATGATGCAGTCAGTATATCAAAGCTCTTCATGTAAACATAAGTGTAGTTAAGCCTATAAGCCTATATATAGATTTCTACCGTTATACTGCGATTTGATGGAAAATATCCACATTATTTCTGTAAAAAACTGACCTTACGCAATGATTGACATGTGCTTGTATTTGTATTTTAAAGCATAATACTTGTGTTGTTTGTTATTTAAATAATAATAGTGTATAAAAAGTTGTTATGCTCAGATTAGAACGGCAACGCACTGTCTAAAAGAAAGAACATGTACACTGAGTACATTTCAAATCAGCAGTTTAAACTCTCCTGTGTGTAGAGATCTCTCAGTTTAAGTCAAGCATTACTTGTTAAAATGAATTTGAGTGGTCTTTTAAATTGGCAGCATTAATCAAACAACAAATTATGGTTGTTGGTTAACTGATTAATCACTGACATCACAAGAATAGAATAGTAATTCATTTTATAAGAAAATGTGTTTGTCTCACTGTGTCCAGTATACTTGCTGTTGGCTGATTTACAATTGTGGGACTGTGGTACTCTGTATTTTCTCTGAATTAATTAAGTGTATTTATAAAACGGATAGTTCCGGTCCTAAAATCTGATTGGCTGAGCCGCGTTCGAAGCCGTTGTAAAATCCCCGATAAACTCACACCTAGGACCACCTCACATCATTCCATATTAATACGCCACTGAATAGAGAAAGTTAATGTTATTTTCGCCCTCACGTTGCCTAGCAACACTGTTAATCGGATTACCTTGCGTCGCGGAAGAATGCTTTATTGTAAGTTTATACACAATAAATACATTTATGATTAAACATTGTTGTATTTATTATATTTTATGTTGACCGCCGTTTTATAAAAGCAATAAGCCACTCGAGACCGTACGTTACTGTTACGATTTTAGCACGGGGAAAGAAGTTTTAGGCACTCCGCTTCGCGTCGTGCCAAAAACGTCATCCCCGTGCTAAAATCACAGTAACGTACGGCCTCTCGTGGCTTATTGCTTTAGTATACTATCTAAGGATGTAATCCACGTACTGAGGTATTAATAAAGCAATGCCTACGTTACTGTGATTTTAGCACGGGGATGACGTTTTTTTTTTGACCTAAAACTTCTTTCCCCGTGCTAAAATCATAACAGTAATGCACGGTCTCAAGTGGCTTATTGCTTTTATAAAACGGCGGTCAACATAAAATATAATAAATACAACAATGTTTAATTCATAAATGTATTTATTGTGTATAAACTTACAATAAAGCATTCTTCCACGACGCAAAATAGTTCGATTAACAGTGTTGCTAGGCAACATGAGGGCGAAAATAACATTAACTTTTCTATTCAGTGGCGTATTAATATGGAATGATGTGAGGTGGTCCTAGGTGTGCGTTTATCGGGGATTTTACAACGGCTTCGAACGCGGCTCAGCCAATCAGATTTTAGGACCGGAACTATCCGTTTTATAATAGCATTTTAATAGCATTTTATGAAATGAAAATGCTGTGAAATAGATTTTAAAATATGCACATTATTGGGTGCTAAGAATATTAAAATTATTTTACCAATCAAGGACAATAGACATGGACATGTAACTGTTCAACCAGTATTTTTATTGTTATTAAAAAGAATAGGGCTAGTATCATCAAAGGTGAAACATGTGAGGGTGAGAAGGAAAATAAACATTTCTGATTTTTTTTTCTACATTTTTATGTGTTTTTCTGCCATTTTCTCCCAATTTAGTGTAGTCAAATTGTCTTCCGCTGCTGGGGATTTATGATTTTTTCCAGTTTAGGAGGGTACATTGCTGCTCATGCCTCCTGCAGCCCCTAACGGAACCCTTTTCCACCCATGCACTCTGCACAGGCGCCTCAATCCACCAATCAGGGTCCTTACACAGCATGTGAAGACCCTGCCCACATAGTCTGGGCATCCCTCCCTGCAGACACTGCCAATTATGCCCGCTAGATGGCGCCTAGCCGACCGGTGGAGTTCGAACTGAGGAGTTCAGAATCTCGACGCTGGTGTGCTAGTGGAATATCCCGCTGCGCCACCTTGGCGCCTGTTTGGTCGATGACCTGTAAGGATTTTCAAACTGCCAATTTCAAAACACTAAAAAAGAGCTATTAAAGTTGTTAAAACATTAAGAATGTTCTGTACACATTCATATTAAAATTTGAAATTAAGTGATTTTAGTGGGGTTTTTTTTATCCAGATGAATTGGCTCTGGTTTTAAAAAAATGTCATGTGGTGTGACTGTGATTTGCCTTAAAATTTATTAATTCCCTTAACTTGTACGCTTAACATTTTTGTTTTCAGTAATATAATGTTTTTAGAAACAATTTGCAATACATTTAAAAACAAACAAAAAAAAACATTAACTTAGCAGTGATTAATATTTCAGCCTCATAGATATTTTATTTATTTTATTAATTTTCAGAAGAGTTGGAACATTTTGTACAATACACATTTTGTGCAAGAATTTTCCTAATTCTCCTCAACCTTTATTTGACTGATGGCTGTTGTTTTCACAGCAAGAAGATCCAAGGTTTTCACTTCCCAGCTGGGCATACATGGTCCTTTCTGTGTAAAGTTTGTATGTTCACCCTGTGTCCAAGTGGGTTTTGTCTGGGTGCTTCAGTTTTCCAAAGACATGCAGTCAGGCCAATTGGAGCTACTAAAAATAGCTGTGCGTGTGTGTGTGTGTGTGTGTGTGTGTGTGTGTGTGTATAAACCTTGATGTAGAGGTTGTGTTCACTTCTTTTATTTAAAAATGGCAAAAATATGTCATTTGGTCCAAAATTTAAATACATATGAATAACAAATCTGTTTTACTTTTGTACCCCAGAACTTTAAATTCAAGGTAACATGTTACAAAGAACATTATGTTTAATTGAAGAATCTCAACATAAAAAATACCTTTAGAATGTCCCTAAAAACAGTGGTCCCCAACCACTGGGGGTCATTTATTACCGGGCCGCACAGAAACAATAAATAATTAGAGATCACTACAAAAAGCAATTAAATTTCCAAAACTCTTCTGGTGTTATTGTCTTATCACCACTAGGTAGGAGCAGCGTCTTGTTGCAGTGAAAAAAGCTTAGGATTTACTTAGATTTTCCAGTCTACAGTTATTCTATTTTAAGTCTTCCCACCCCTGCTGGTCCGTGAAATTATATCTTATATTAAACCGGTCCGTGGTGCAAAAAAGGTTGGGGACCGCTGCTTTAAAACATTCTTAAATAATCTTATTTAGCTTTTGTGACATGTATTATTCAATGACCTATTAATAGATATTATATTGATATTATATTATAATAGATATTATAGACAATTTACTGGCATTATTATTATTATTTATTGTATTATTATTATTTTTATAATTATTTTTTATTATTATTAGTAGTAGCATTATTAATATATTATTAATAATATAATATGTTTTTACTATATAATTATTAATAATTTAATAATAATTATTATTAATTATGATACTACTACTACTACTAATAATAATAATTATAATAAATAATTATTTATAAAAAAGGGTTGATACATTACAGTTCTTATATTTATTACATTTATTAGATTCATTTACAACTTCTTTCAGTTGCATAATGTCATTAATTTCACTGGCCTCCCTTCTTTGCTTCTATAACAATTTTTTGCAGCCAACTAATCACACAGAATGCATTTATAGTACAGCTTACATTTTGTGCCTGGCTTTTAAGTTGATTTGCTGTGTTTGCACTTTCAGCGGCCTGACTTGGACATCATGAACTTGAATTTAATCTTCTCCATTTGGATGTACTTAATTTTCATTTGTGATGACCTATGCTAGTTGCAACACCCACGCTGGCCAAGGAGAGCCACATAACACAAGTCTACTTTAATAAGTGAGAATCCACCAAGCGCTTGTTTACGTAAGGCAATTCTTACACAGAGCCTTAACATGTATGCAGGATCAAGCTATGCTCTACATATTTACTGGCATCTTTACCAGGGTAGGATTTGCTGTTGTAGAGGCATAGAGGTAATATTGGATTGGGTCTTTCCTCACTGAGACATAGCTACACTGTGTCAGTTGAGGGCCCAGTGGTAATGTCCAGACTCAAACTTGATGGTGAATTGCTAGTGTGTTAGACTAAGTGCCCATGTTACTTTTTATGCTCTAATTAAGTTTTTTAGTTGGTAAAATGTATTTATTAATTTATTTTTGGGTGTAACACAATCTGTAGTGTGTCTATGCACTAAATGGTAAAAAGTACAGTATATGGGCACCTAAACAAGAGCTTGTTGGACATTACATTTCATTCCATTCCATGTCTTTATGGACGTTGCTTTAAGCAAAGTGGCACAATCATGGAACAGAAAAGCATCCTCCCAACTGTTGCCTCAGAGTTGCTAGCATTTAATTTGTCTTTTATATACAGTAGACCCTTGACTTACGAATTTAATTGGTTCCAAAAGGCTGTTCTTAAGTCAAAATGTTCGTTAGTTAAACCTATTTTTTCCCATTAGAAATAATGTAAATAGAATTCATTCGTGTCATACCTCCCAAACCCCCCCCTTACCCCTAACCTTTCTAATGATTTAAATGCTCTTTTTTGTTATAAATACAAGTATATTTTCTCTTAAATCTTAAATTATAGAATAGACATTACTGTAATAAACAATAATAAACAACAATACACAGTAGTACTGTACTGTGCATAAAAACACACATATCAGTACAGTACGTGTGCTGTACCATACACCATAATAAATTTCCTTCTTTTTTAAAAACAACAAGAGGGATTTCCTTCTTTTTTACCAGAAACAACAATAACTCATATTTCTCTATTATTTCCTTCTTTATTTCAATAGTGTTGTTTTTTCTAGGTGCAATTGCATGAAAGAAAGAATACTTTACTGAGCCGAATTCCTTCTTCTCTCACACTCACTGTCCCCTCTGTCTGATACACAGTGACAGCTACTGGCAGGAGTAATTATAAATAGTAATTTTTTGCATTTTCTCAGCACTACACTTTTTCTGCACATTCTTTGGGGACATTTTAATATTGAATTTTACAAAATATAAAGAAAACACCGGAAAAACACCGTCCGCTGTGCGAATGTTTACTCACTGTATATATACAGAGAGAGAGACGCTCGGAATCAACTTGTTCGTGACGTCACGTGTTTTGCAAATTTCTGTTCGTAATCCGAAATTTGCTCGTACGTTAAGATGAAAAAGATTGTAGCCCGAAATGTTTGTATGGTAAACCGTTCGTAACTTAAGGGTCTACTGTAATTGATTTCATATACCCTGAAGGTAATGAGTAATGCCATTGCATTTTAAAGGTGTAACTGATCATTTGCACTGGATACCTTTTTCAAAAAACTATGTCAACACCGTCAGTATAATTGAACACATATACACTACACTCATGCAGACTAACTTGCTCTGGTAGTAGGTGAGGAACTGCAGTGGGTCACATGATCTCTTTGAAATGTTCTTTTGGGTCAGGGTGTTGAGTATAAAGTCTGTGCTTTTCTGAAAGAGAACAGAGCCTACTGGTCTACTCTTACTTTGCATTTTGGCAAAGTCTCACATCCTTGAAGCATAATTTACTGCATAATGTATCCACTGAGATTCACTCAGACTGATTTACTTTGCAGACCAATTGAGTGCCAAATGTTAGTTAAAAGGAGTGATTAGATTCTCAGTGCTTTCCTGAAATTTTTATTTGGCATTGAAATCCAGCCTTGGCTTAGGCTGTAAGGGGAGGGGGGAGGGGGGGGGGGTTTAAAAGCGCTGGAAAATCACATTAGGATGATAGCACAAGTTAGATTTTTTATTCTCAAGTATCAGAATTTCACTAAAGTCCTTGATAGAAATTTCATTAAGGTTTATTTTAAGTGGTCATTACTTAATTATGAGGTGATTATGCAATACATTCAAGAGGGTACTCTAGTTTGAATCAGCATTATCAGTAATAATTTTAATTCGAATGAACTACCTCTTAATGTCCAGTTAGATTAATTGCACAGTACAGTTGATGATTAATTAGTAGTAGAAATAAAGTAGATTACATTCTTACAGGGTAATGAAGTATGCAGTCCCTTCTGGAATTTTGTCCCATTCAAAATTAAAAATGTAAGGTTTGTGTTTAGCGATTTAGCATTTTTTATTCTATAGCGTATGAAATATGAGACGCAGTATGCAATATGAGCAGTCCTAGCAATCATACAGCAATTACATGAGTGTAACAGACCTTTCTGTGGTGTGTAGTGTGCTGACAATGTTTGATGTATGTGTTTACGTATTGAGTGCATGTTGCCCCTTTGAGGATTCCATTAAGTGTCGCATCTCTACACACGTGATCATTTCTCTGTAGTTTTTGCTCAAAAGAACGAACCAGTAAAGTATTTTGCTCCTGATAGTTTGTCTATGTACAGTTTATTTCTTTCTTTATAAACTCAGCAAACTCTAAAGACACTTGGTTACATTAGCAATCAGTTAGACAAAATGTCCAAGATGTCGAAGTCTAAAGCAGCTAAAAACACTACTGGGTAACTGATTTTGGAAAACTCCCATTCTGTGGATTGGAGTGTCAAAACACGGACGATAGCTCTTGATGAGACGTAAAGTCACCATCACTGTCACTGGGCAAATTAATGACAAATACTAGCACAATTGGAAAACACTCATTAAGTAAAAGACTGCATGATATTTAAAGCACTTAAATATTACATTGAATTCATTCATTCAAAGAAATTTAATTTAACTACAAATCAAATCAGAAAAAGGTGGGACAGCAAATAAAAAAAAAAACACAGTTTCTTACATTTACTGTGACTTTTATTCGATTGCAGACAGGATGAACCTGAGATATTTCTTGTTTTATCTGCTCATCTTCATTTCATTTATTAATAAACATCCATTCCTGCATTTCAGGCCTGCAACACATTCCAAAACAAATTGGGACAGTAAAGCATTTACCACTTTGTAATGTTGCCATTCCTTTTCACCACACTTAAAAGATGTTTTGGCACCGAGGATACCAAGTGATGTAGTGTTTTCCCACGCATTCTCTATTGGGGACAGGTCAGGACTGCAGGCATTCAATTATTATTACTTTTCTCTATGACCCCTTTTGTTTGGCTCACGACTCACCCAAGAGTCACAGCCCAGAGTTTGAAGAACCCTGATCTATACTATTCTTTATTTAAGAATTGACGGACAGATGAATGCAGCAAAATATAGGAACATTCTTGAAGAAAACCTCCTTTAGTGTGTGTGCAAACTAGACTGGAGTGACTACTACATAGTCTCCGAATTCCCCTAAGTGGTCCTGCCAAAGCTCAGGCTTTAACCCCATTAAACATGGAGAAATTATGTATGCCTGTATCTACTGCATTTGTTAAATACCAGAGCCAGTGGAAGCAAATAAGCTAAGTTATTGTTGGTATGCTAATTAATAGTGTAGTGGTGCAAAAGTATTTTAGGCCATTCGTAAAATTACTATATGAAATAAACTACACTTTAAATAAAATATGGGCTGAGATGCAAGAAAGGAGGCAAATAAAAAACTGATCTTTTTCTAATCACACTTTACAGTGGGTTTTTGAAAATACGACAAAATCTGATCTGTCAAAAATATACATACTGCAACTTAGATTATTAATTGGTTGGTGCAGAAAGTTTTATTAAGGTATTAAGGTAACAGTTTGGCATGGGCTTCCAAAACTTCCAATCCACTGTATGTGGGGATTTTAGAAAACAACACTATGTGCTCCTAGACCAACTAATACTTTACTATACAATTTATTGGTTTATTTTATGATTATTGTATTTTTTAACAATTAATTAAAATTCATAATTTATTTTACATGTTAATTTGTTCAACTATCAGTGATCCCTTGAGGATCATTGTCTAGTTCTGATTGCTAACCTCCTTTATCAGCTGTCTTTTAACAGAGACAAAAAAAGGCAAGCCTTTAATATAGGGTGACCATACATCCTTTTTTCCCCAGACATGTCCTCTTTTTTTTACCCTAAAAATGCACCCGGCCAGGATTTTTAAATCACCAAAAATGTCACTGATTTCCCTTTTCTCTTTAGGTCCTGCCTTCTCACACTTCTCTACTCTAAAAATGCCCAGGCATAAATGAAAATTCACAGACAAATTATGTGTTTTTGTCTTGGTCGGGATCCTTGGGAAGCAGAATGCATGACCTGCAAAGCTGACACATACTGTATGTGTAAGTGTTAAATAAAGGTGCCAGTTCAGCAAAACACAAAAGTGCAGCTAAAGAAAAGAGTTTGTCAGGTAAATGAACTATTTTGTGAGATCGAGTAAAACAGAAGATGTTGTTACTGCTGCAGAGGGAGTTTTTGCATTTCACACCACAAAGCATCACAACACTTTCAGATCAATAGACTGAATGTCTGCGTTTTTAAAAAGTCTGTTTCCCTGTTTCTGAAACAGCGCAATCATTGTGCATACTTAGGTAGAGGATACTTAGGTAGAGGTTGTGCATACTTAGGTAGAGGTTATTGTCACTGCCGTGATAGTGCCTCATTCTGACAAAATTCTGACAAAATACCTCATTCTGACAAAATACTCTACCCTAGCTCTACTGATGAACTATTTTATTTGTTATTATTGTTTAGAGCTAAACGCTGAATTGAAAGTAATAAGATTACCTGGTCATAAATGCATTTGTGAGTTGTCTTGTTAAAAAGTAGCTGTTTATTTATTTAATAACATAGTTACATGGTTATTGATGCATTTGTCAAATATTTAAAACCCTACTTTATACACATTGCCATGGTGCTACCAATGAAATTACTGTGCCAATCCCTCCAACCAAACTTTCAACCCAATGCAGGTGTCCAGCTGGCCCATGCTGCCATCCTGCCAAATGTCCTCTTTTTTGAAAACCAATATATGGTCACCCTATATCATGTGTCTAAATAATTCATTCCTGGTCAGGTTTTCAGCAAATACGTTTTCACCTGGAAACATTTGGCGCAAGGCTGAAATACACCCTGGACAATGCACCAATTCATTACATAGCAACACATACTTAGACATTTACTTTTTCAGTCACAACTCAGGGCAGTTTAGAGCAGCCAGTCCAGCTGTTTTAAGAAAGCAGAAGGAAAACCGTGAAGACACTTGAAGAACCCATGTAGCTGTGCCAATCCACTCTACCAGCTGTATCACTGCACTGCCAACATGTCTTAATCTATGACATTTGTTGGCCTACAATACAAACAAAGGATGCAATAGACCACTGGCTGCAGGTTGAGAATCATAGTTTGTTTCAAATAGCAAACTGCCACCACACAGTATTTTATACCTGGGTTTAAAATAAGGTCTACATAAATAATCGACTGTGTTGCTTTTAATATAATAAAAAAGAACATAAATAAAACTAAATTAAATGACAGAAAATGGGGACATTCTGGATCATCTTGCATCATTTTGTAAAATACAATAAAACAAGAATCTGTTTTCAAGCATTATTTAACTGGCAAAAGTACAAAGAAATGGCTTTTAATGTTTTGCCTGACCAACTTGGTCATACTCAAAAAAATGGCAAATGGGCAAAATATGAGTAAAACAGGTTACAGAGTATTCAGGTTACAATGTTCTCCTAATGAGCCACTTGATGACAAGTCACAAGACTGCCCTTACGGCTTTTACATCTGTTGCCTATGCCTGCTCCGCCCATAGTTAGCCCATAATGGCTTCATTACAAAGTGTGTGAGTGTAGTGTGGCCAAGCCTAACCTTGCTAATGGGAATCTCATGTTTTCTGTAAGATTCCCCAAACCCACACTCCCCACAGTTAGCCCATAGTGGGCCATGGGGGATATGTTTGCTGGACTGTTGGAGTCTTATTCTTGTTTAATGATTTTAGGGTTAAAAATGTAGTGGAAAACCTAATATGCAATATCAATCTATTAATCTGCTTATAAATGACAATTGTACGGCAAGTTTCATTTTGAAGGCAACATCTTAATGTAAATATCTAGTAGAAAATCTGACCTTTGTACAAAGGAATTAACATGGTCAAGATGCTTACTCGAAACGAACAGCTAATTAAATGATTTGTAATGAAAAGCGTGTAAGTATTTTAAAAAATGCTGAATAGAAACATTTGCTCTTTTACATTTGCCCCCTACCAGTTAAGTGATTAAACAATTATTAAAGTTTATCTTTAATAAAACATTTTTATTAAATAAAGTACACTTTATGGCATCTGTAAATCTCTGACAATGACTATAAATTATTAAAATAATGACATTTTTTCAAAAGACTAGATTCAAGAAAAAGAGTTGTAAGGTCAATATAAAAAACACTTTCACCTGTTGAGAGGCAGGAGACTTATAATAATAATAATAATAATAAATAACATTTTCTCTACATCCTATAACAATTTAATCAACTCAGAATTGGATTTAGTCTGGAACTTATTTTCCTAAGAATAACAATGTAATAATTCAAACACTGTTTATGTGTTACCATACATTGTACATAAAAAATGTTACGATCTGTGCTTTAAAGAGAGGAGGAAGGCACTGGATACCTGGAGCACTGTTACATGTGTTACCAAGGAGCTCAGTAACTAAAATCAGTAACTGTGGTGTCTAAAATCACACCATATCCATGTGATAGTCCACAATTAGTCTTAGTGATGTTTTAACATGGGAACATTAAAATAATTCCTAATTTAAATAAGAGAAATGTGTGTTGATCTTGTTGGAATGGATATAAAATAGCTACTTGAAAATGACCATATCTGCAGTTAGGGTAAAAATAAAAGGGTGAGGACCCAAGTTTGTTCTGCCCCATGAACACACTGGTAAAAAAGGCAAAAAAATTCCCCAAGGATTACCATTGAAGAGTTACAGTCAAAAACCTTCTTAGACATGGTGGAAAGAACAATTGTGAGAGAGCCCTATGAAAGATGGTTTGAAATGTGGCAAAGAAACACATTTGGTGTGATTGTTTCAGACCATACCAAACACTTAACACTGACGGGCAACCCCACTGTTTAAAGAAAGACATAACCAGTGTTAGATAAATGAAAGTTGCCCCTACCTACAGAGAAACATTTTGGAGGATTCTTAATGTTGTGGGGCTGCTTTGCTGCCTCTGGGACTAGAGGCCATGAACATGTTACAGGAACAAGAAAAGCAGAGGATTATTGCAGTGAATGTGCTCTTAAGTGTAGGAAAACTAGGTTTGAGTCGAACAAAATGGGTCCTACAGTAAATTAATGACCTTAAGCACACATTTAAAAGTACACAAGAATGGTTAAGAAGACAAAACGAGTCCTGATCTAAATCCAATTGAAAATCATTGAAGACAGCTGAAATCTGCTATTGGGAAAAGAAACTCTGCAAACATTCAAGAGCTTCTGAGAATTGCAGTGAAAGAGTAGAAGAAGCTGCCAGCAGTCAGGTACAAAAAGCTCACAGATTGGAGGCTTTTGCAACCACGTATTAGGGAAGGGTGCCTTTAATCCTGCCCATGTCATTTACTATGTTTCTTTCTTTTTTTTATGTTGTAAATAAATACTGTAAAGTCTCATTGAAGTGTCAATCATTGTAGCAATGCTTGTGTAATGTAGTAGATGGTAGCTTTAATTTATTGCTTATTTGTGTAGTATCTTGTGTAGCTGTTCTTGCTTATAATAAGCAGCAGTATTAGTGTTTGTAAGTAGTTTTTTTTGTTTGTTTTTCCCATATTCTTTTTTCATTCACAGTGAATCATTATAAGCAAGAGGAAGAGTTGCAGTGTCAGTTTTTTTCAGCAGCCTCAGAAAAAAATAAGTTGGCAGCTGTAGAGAAATGAGTACCAGTTAGATGATAAAGTATACAGTAGTACAAGAGTCAGTGTTTCTTGACATAGTAAGTACCAGTCAGATCAGATATGGTCCATACTCCATTTCTGAACATCATGGTAAGAAATACCAGTTGTTTACTCTGGTAAGTAAGAAAAAGAGCAAGAATTGAATAGGGGAAAGGAGGAAAGAAAGCTAGAGAAGAGATGTCAAGGGGAGAGTGAAACAGAGTAGATGTCCCTGTTGCCCACCCATGTGTACTTGAATGTAAATAAAAACAACTGTCTGTAAAAAGAAATCTAAATCTTGCTCACAATAGGTGCACCTAGCTTCATATAACGATGCATAGATTTCTGTTTATATGATTATAGTTATGGTTGTATCTCTGCCATTGCAATATACTCCTAGCCATAACTGCAAAATTAAAAACAAATTAATCAATAATAAATGTAATATAATGTGTTAGTGAATTTTCTACCTTGCTATATTCACTATATACATAGTGAGCAGTATGGTTGAAAAGACAGGCACTTTCTCAAGAGTCATGGTTGGAGATTTAAAGAAGATGGTAGCATTTTGGAGTCATATCAACAAGTAAATGTCACCCTCATGACAAACTATTCAAGTGAAAAATCATTTTGTTTTTAAATCTAATCACAAATTGCTTGGTGTGAACCTAGTGAACCTGAAGCTTGGTCCCTGTGAACCTTAAACACACCAACATTGTTTACTAAACCTATGTTTAACCACAGACAGCTATACATTTACGTAATTAAAAGCTTATGTGGAGTTTCCGAATCCACCACGAGATGGCGATGTTGTTCTGTGTGAAAAAAACCCCTGTTTTTTTTTACAAAGTTTTTTTGTTCTTTCTATATGCTATCGTTGTATTGCTACAGTAAAATTCTATATGTTTTACCCGTGTCTGCATGTGCATGTCTCATGTAATACTGCAGCCTATGCATTGATCAGTGGTAGTCTTTATTGTATTTAATATTTTTGCTTCAGTTTCGAGGTGTTAGTAAGACAACATACAGATTATTTTAGTATTCCTTTATTAGGAAACAAAATGCAATTAAACATCTGTGTCTTCGCCAGCTGTTGTTAAGATCTTGTTTATTTTTTTCTTCTTCTTTCGACCATTTGTATTTTTAGCATTAATTAAGACACAAAAATTAGTTTACAAATGATACTTAATAAATTCCTAATGTATTTACATTTACATTTTCAGCATTTAGCAGACGCTTTTATCCAAAGCGACTTACAGTTGTTACAGTATACAATCTAAGCAATTAAGGGTTAAGGGCCTTGCTCAAGGGCCCAACAATGGCAACCTGGAAGTGGTGAGGCTTGAACCGGCAACCTTCTAATTACTGGTCCAGTACCTTAACCACTAGGCTACAGCTGCCCTGTAATGTAGAATTTAAATTAGTCTGGTGCTGGTGTAGCTTACAATGAGGTCAAAGATGCATCAGTGTTACAACAGCCAATCATAACACATACAGTAAAAGTTTACACAGTTTACAGTAACTTTAAAAAAAATACCACTGACAGTTGACTGTGGAATATTTAGTAGCGAGGAAATTTCACGACTGGACTTGTTGCACAGGTGGCATCCTCTCACGGTACCACACTGGAATTCACTGAGCTCCTGAGAGCGACCCATTCTTCCACCAGTGTTTGTAGAAGCGGTCTGCATGCCTAGGTGCTTGGTTTTATACACCTGTGGCCATGGAAGTGACTGGAACATCTGAATTCAATTATTTGGATGGGTGAGTGAATACTTTTGGCAATATAGTGTAGAAATGTCCAAAAATATTGTACAATTTTGAGCTGTCAACAGTATTAACCCTAAAATGTTTAAAAGAATCCTAATAGCTCATAACATGATTAGTATAGTAATCTTACACTAAAAAATACAGTTCAATAAATGATTAGTCCAACAAAAGTTTTTTTTCCATTGAACTTCTTCTTATGGAACCATATTTCTTTGAAGTTTTAGAAGCATCCATTGAACTCCAGGAATCTACATTTATTGGCCTTGAGGTGGGAATGAGGTGCGACACAGAAATGCTCCCATCTTCTGCAAACCTCCGATCCTTGAAAAATGTTTCCTTTACTCTCCTGTCCTATTCTAAACAGAAAAAAACTAAAAAGGCTTAATCATAGGCCTGGCAGAGTATTATGGGAAGACACCCATCCGATGACCATGATTATGTCATGGACTTCAGTTAGTCATCAACTGCAAAGGGTTCTTAACTAAACTCCTACTATCCTACTGTCTGCATTTATAAATAGGCATGGTTTCATTTACAAAGCAAGAGAGAAACTTAATAAGAACCTAACTGCACTGTTGTAATAAAATGTCTATTGACTTTAGTGAGAATGTTCCTCTAGATTTAACTAAACATTTAAAATGTTAATAAAGTTGAAAATTAAAACAGCAAATGTATTTTTATTTATTAGTGTTTTTATCATGGCCTGTTCAGCCTCATTTTGCCATTAACTCCCCAGGTTACACATTAATCCACTTTTACCTTAAGTGCAGCTGCCTTTCCTAAGATTGGCTTTTTGAGTGAACAGAACTCCTGCCTCCTACAGAGTAAACTGTCACTGTGTCCTGCCTCTCGCCACGCTGGAGGATATCGAGTGTTATATATCAGCTTGGCTGACCTTGTGGAGCATGCCATTAGTGAGAGTACTCAAGCAGGGCTGTGACGTGACACATCAAAACACTTGTACAGCACCACAACACTATACGCATACTGTGCCGTACCCTGTCTGTGCGGTCTAAATTACTAAGCTGATATGGCACTGGTCTGAAATGATGATGCTGTATTGTGTCCTGTATGACTAGTTGACAGTTTGGGCAATTAAGAAAGATATACATGAATTTGGGCCTGAAGACTTCAAGATAAGCCTCTTGGTGCTCCTTCAGGATGACGTATACAGACTCAGTATGCCCTCTGAGGCACCTGCACTACAAATGCAGCCTGTTTGTTTAATGCACAGAATGATTTTCTGTCAACTTCCAAGTAAAGATTATTTAGAAATCTTCCAGATCAGACAATGTTTTATGGAAACCAAGAATTTGTTTTTCAGATTGACAGTACTTGACAAGGATACTGTGCCAACAAGCCTGCAATAATGTATAGAAAATCAATAACAAGCCCCAGGATGAGAAGCCCTGGCATACACTGATCAGCCATAACATTAAAACCACCTCCTTGTTTCTACACTCACTTTCCATTTTATCAGCTCCACTTACCATATAGAAGCACTTTGTCATTCTACAATTACTGACTGTAGTCCATCTGTTTCTCTCAACACACACTAACACACCACCACCATGTCAGTGTCACTGCAGTGCTGAGAATCATCCACCACCTAAATAATACCTGCCCTGTGGTGGTCCTGACCATTGAAGAACAGCATGAAAGGGGGCTAACAAAGCAGGCAGAGAAACAGATGGACTACAATCAGTGATTGTAGAACTACAAAGTGCTTCTATATGGTCAGTGGAGCTGATAAAATGGACAGTGAGTGTAGAAACAAGGAGGTGGTTTTAATGTTATGGCTGATCAATGTATATGTCAGTGTAAATTAGAAATGGCTAATAAAGAGCACTCAGTATGCTTGTTGGTGGCTTAAATTGTTTTTTGAAGAATGAACATATTCTCTGGGCTGCGGTGTTACACACTCAGTGACAGCTATTAGAGTGCAACAAATAGCAGCGTATTATCAGTATAATTAATAATACAACATTATTTAAAGGCTTAGGGCTTGGAAAGTGCAGCAGTTGGTCCGTTAGATGTAAAGTATGTGACCAGGATTTCATTTTAGTTATTTCATGTTATGTTTCAGTGCATGTCAAGCAAAACTGCCAAAAGATATTTCTTTTAGACATTTTAAACCTTAAAATGTATAAGCCTGACATGAGCAATTTGTTTCAGTAAGTTTGTGATTGTCGTGTATGTCAGCATAACTGAATATGTCTATTGAATAGAATGTGTCACATTGCCTTGTTTATTCTCCAGCTGAAATAGGGAATGGTGTATTGAGGTTTTGCTGACATACACTGAATGTGACATACACTGAGTTCTAACCATACTCACCCCAGCAACTATCACAGCAACTCCAGAAACCATAAAGCCCACCAACTGTGTCAGAGACACTTCTAATAAAAAATCCCTCTGACCCAGGGCTGTCGGCAACCCTGTAGGGGAGCCCTACACAAAGCAAAGCATGTTGTCTGTCATGGGGAAACTCAAGAAACTGTTCCTTTGAGATGCTTGTTAATTCAGATAGCAAGAACATTTTCCACACTCCAGTGGCAAGCAGGTGTGTGTATAGTAGGGTCTGCTAAGCTTTGTATGTTTAAAATCCTACATAATTCAAGATATCATATGCTGTTGGCTGTAAATAAGACTTAGATTACAGTAGATTACAGTTTTTTCTTGCTTTTGTGTGCAAGCGTCAAACTGGTTGTAGGCCTGTCACAGTGAATCCATTATCTAACGTTTGTTTGTTTGCCCATAGCCAGTCAGGTGTAATAAAGCAGTTACTCATCACATCTGCCTCCTGCTCTCTCTTCTCGTTTTTTTCATTTTGGCTTACTTCATTCAATTCAATTCCATCTTTCTTACCGTTACATTCCAGGCTGCTAAAAATATCAATGTACTGTAACATCTTATTTATTTCTTCTGTATGTATAATAGTTGTTCTAGTGCACCCTCAATCTAGAAATAAGATACAACAGGAGCAGTTATGCTGACAAATGTAACTGTTTTATAAGTGGGTGTGGTTTAGCCAATATCTGAGGGTTAATTAATGGTTGCACCTGTGAGGGTTAATTAACTTGCATTATTTAACCCCTGTTTAGTGTATCCTGCAGATGCTTCCACCTGTCTTGGTCTGTATGTGCAGAACAGCATAAGAATGAAAAGCCATCCCAAAAGGCTGCAGCTTTATTTGTTTGCCTCATTTCGCTTTCTATTTTTGATCTGAAGCGCATTTTGTTAATTGCTGCAAAGAAATTAACTGAGACAAAAGCAGCTCGTCTTACCTTACAAACACCACTGTTAAAACCCTTTTACAATGTTTGTGTTTTGATTGATTCCAACAAAGCAATTATGTTTCTGTTTTAGATCAAATCAACTGCTAGCTGTACACATCTTACAGGCAAGATCAAGAAAACACTTAGATTACCTTTGTCTGATTGGCTGTGTGTTTAAATAATTGACATTCCATCGTCAATAACAATAGGGCAGTTGTAGCCTAGTGGTTAAGGTACTGAACTAGTAATCAGAAGGTCACTGGTTCAAGTCCCACCACTGCCAAGACCCACCATTGTTGGGTCCTTGAGCAAGGCCCTTAACCCAAAATTGCTCAGACAGTATACTGTCACAGTACTGGTTTGGATAAAAGCGTCTGCTAAATGCTGAAAATGTAAATAACATTTAAAAGAAACATCCTCTCAAAATTGTATTGTTATTTATTTATTAGGATTTTAACGTCATGTTTTACACTCTTTGGTTACATTCATGACAGAAACGGTAGTCACTCATAACACAAGATTCATCAGTTCACAAGTTTTAATGTCAAATACAGTCATGGACAATTTCGTATCTCCAATTCACCTCAATTGCATGTCTTTGGACTGTGGGAGGAAACCAAAGCTCCCGGAGGAAGCCAATGCAGACATGGAAGAACATGCAAACTTCACACAGAAAAGACCCGGACCACCCCACCTGGGGATCGAACCCAGGACCTTCTTGCTGTGAGGCGACAGTGCTACCCACCGAGTTCTTTTAAAAATAACCCTCTAATTATTTTTAGTCCCCACAGGTGTGTAAAAGACCAAATCATATGTTCAAACAAACTGCAGGGGCGGCACGGTGGCTAAGTGGGTAGCACTGTCCTGAAGGTCCTGGATTCGATCCCCAGGTGGGGCGGTCCGGGTCCTTTCTGTGTGGAGTTTGCATGTTCTCCCCATGTCTGTGTGGGTTTACACCGGGTGCTCAGTTTTCTTCCCACAATCCAAAGACATGCAAGTGAGGTAAACTGGAGACACTAAATTGTCCATGACTGTGTTCGATATAACCTTGTGTGAACTGATGAACCTTGTGTAATGAGTAACTACTCTTTGGCAATGATTTAGCTTGTCAGGTTTTAGGAAAATGTTTCATGAGAGTACATAAAAACCCCATTTCCAGAAAAGGCGGAACAATTTATAAAATGCATTAAAAAGAAGAATCTGTATTTTGATTTAGTTATCTTGAATATGTATTTACATTATAAAAGTAGAACGATTTCTGATGTTTTTACTTATCAGCTTCATTGTAATTTGGACAACAGTCTGGACAGGGTCATGTTTAGAACTGTGTTCCATCAGCTTTCCTATTAATAGGACTTTTTCATAGTTTGGAAACTGAGGACCCTAATTGCTGCAGTTTTGCAAGCAGAATTTTTGTTCATTCGTCCTTGATACGAGACTTCAGCTGGTTGCTTTTGTCTGATTCTCTTTATGCTGCACCATACATTTTCAACAGGAGACATATCTGGACTGCAGGCAGGCAACTCAAGCACACACACTCTGTGTCAACAAAGCCACATTGTTGTAAAGTGTACAAAATGAGGCCTGATATCCTGTTGCTGTTCTGGACTTTCTGGGAAAATATGTCGCCTTAACTGCAGCTTGTGTCTTTCAAAATATACATCTGTACAGAGCTGAGAAAGAGGGGAACCAGAGTGGCATCATAGGTGGAGGCAGAGAAGAGAGGTGAGGGCAATGGCCTTAGCAGCCACAGGAAATGAAGCAGTGATTTTGCTGCCATCAGGGAGCAGAGTGGTGACCTTGGCACCATTGTAAGCAAAGTGGTCTCTTAGCACCATCAGGGGACAAAGCAGTGACCTGAGTATTGGCTAGAAACCCTGGTAGGACTTTCATCTCTGAGCTCCCTATGCAGCCAACCGAGCCAGGCTACTTGGGGCTCAGAAACCTTGAATGTTTATGGACATGATTTCACGCAGGGATCCAAAAAGCTATAAAAGCAAGAAGAAAATGCTCATCATGTTTCAAATGAATGACAATAGTAATATAAATTTCATATTAAAACTAGTGTGTCTCTGGGCCAAGAGAATGTTTATTATGAGGGGTAAGTGTTTTCAGTGAAACGTTGGCACATCAGAGAAAAAGAAAGGACTCGGCTTATCAGCAAGTATTAGCAGAACCTTTGTGAAAAGCCAATTCTGAATATGGATATTTTCTGTTGGTCCAATTTTTTTGTGTAGCATAAAATGGATATGGATCCATGTTCACTCACTCACTTTCTTAAGCGCTTATCCAACTAGGGTCGCGGGGGGATGCTAGAGCCTATCCCAGCTTTTCAGTGGGCGCAAGGCACACAGTAACACCCTGAATGGGGCGCCAAAAAAAATTCAGTGCCTCCAATTAACCTGACTGCATGTTTTTGGACTGTGGGAGGAAACCGGAGCTCCCGGAGGAAACCCACACAGACACTGGGAGAAAATGCAAACTCCGCGCAGAAAGGACCACCTGGGAATCAAGCCCAGGACCTTCTTGCTGTGAGCGACATTGCTACCCACCGAGCCACCATGCCACCCTGGATCCATGTTCAGTTTATTAAATTACCAGTAAAAAACAGTAAAAAACCAAAGGTAAATCCAAAAACGGTCAAGAAGACAGATAGCCAATAGTAGAAGCAACAATAATTCAAGCAAAAAATCCAAAACAAGAACCAAAAGTAACAGTCCATGTTAAACACAAGATACCAAAAATATGAGGTAATAATGCTCATGCTATTAGCAATTAAACTTCCTTAACAGTGACCTTAGAGCACTGTTTTAAACCAAACAACTTTTCTTCCACCACTAATATTAATTCCCAATTCTCCACATCTTTTATTTTTTCACTTATCATTGTATCTTCATATCTTGCTCTTCATATCTTGCTTTTAAATCTGTCTCAGAAGCCTAGTAAATAGAAGTCCTTTCATTTGTTTGCCACATTATAATTCCAAACAAGGAAAAAGGCATCCTTTCATTTCCACTAACGGGAAAAGGGCACAGGCTCTCACAGGTTGGGTCGCTGAAAAAAAAAGTAATTTTTATACCACCACTCTTGAGCTTAGAAGCTATTGCTTTTAAAGAGGGGATTTAGGAAATGAACAAATATGGAATGACGGAATATTGAAAAAAAGTGTTGTACCACTAACATGGAAAAAACATGAGATCAAAGTGACTGAGGGGTTAGAGGTGTGGAAGATAAAGGTGTGTACAGAGTGGGTCTAATAATAGTGTGTAGTTATGTAAGCACTTGTTCCTGCTGGGCTGGGTGGGTTTGGCCGTCTGCTGCGGTGCAGGAAAGGACAAATGCACAGTCCCAATCTGCATGGACCTGAATCAGTGTGTGTGTGTACTGACATTAAGGTGCAACCAACTCTGCTATTCATTTTTACATTGCTCTCCACTGTCTAATTGTGCTTTTGTATTGGGTTTGGTGTTGTGACAACTCTTAGCTAGACAGGTACAGAACCTGCTACTCAGTCATTTGCTTTTTCAACACACACACACACACACACACACACACACACACACACACACACACACACACAACAAATCCAAACTATTTGTCACACTGTAACAAATGAATGTGCCATGCTAAAATTAACAACAAGCTCACACTTAATATTGACTGAGCATGACCAATTGCTTTAAATGCATGACTTTATCAGTTAGTTGGTTTGGAAATTACCCAATATTATGACCTATTTACAAATGCTCCATATGAAATGAATAACGGTGCCTTACATATTCACATTATTAAACTATATTTTATTACTTCATATATAATTTAACCTGTGTTGGATATGCCTGCAGAATGTTGGTAGTGAACATGTGTGTAAGACAGCACACAGATTTACACATGATCTATTTTTGGCCATGCATATTTAATATGGAGTCCTAGAGTGCAGTAGAGCATCAACGTTCTTAAAAATGTAGTTATTTTGTTTAAAAAAAGGTAGAGGTATTAAACTATCATAAAACTACATATCTGTCTATTACAAATATATAACATTTAGAATCCTGTTTAAAATGTGCCTAGTATCACTGAATAAAACAGTTCAAATATTTTTCCATCGATGTATCATATAGCTGTGAAATATGGAGAAAAATAAAGATTCATAATGATGAATCACACTAAACATACATCACTTGCAATCCACTCTTTAACCAAGGACTTGTAATTAGGAAAATGTGACATTTGGAAAAGTATACGCCTGTTATTGTGTCCCAAGTTCTGTTATTTCTGCTTTTGAGTTTTTCAAAGTTGGGACAGCATGGAAAATGCAAATAAAAACAGAGTTTCTACATTTACTTTTATCTGCTCAACTTCATTTCATTTATTAATAAACATCCATTCCTGCATTTCAGGCCTGCAACACGTTCCAAAAAAAGTTGGGACAGTAAAGCATTTACCACTTTGTAATGTTGCCATTCCTTTTCACCACACTGCAAACACGTCTTAAGATGTGCACCAGTACGGGGTCGTTGTTGCATTTTTCGTTTCAAAATTCTCCACACATTCTCTATTGGGGACAGTTCAGGACTGCAGGCAGGCCAGTCCAGTACCCGTACCCTCTTCTTCCACAGCCATGCATTTGTAATGTGTGCAGCATGTGGTTTTTCATGTCTGTTTGAAAAATGCTGGACGTCCCTGGAAAAGATGATGTCTTGAAGGCAGCATATGTTGCTTTAAGATCTCAATGTACTTTTCTGCATTAATGCTGCCATCACTGAAGTGTAAATGACCTTTGCCAAGGGCACTGACACAGCTCCATACCATGACAGACCCTGGCTTTTGGACTTGTTGCTGATAACAGTCTGGATGGTCCTTTTCGAATTTGGTCACACGGTGTCCATTTTTCCCAAAAAAGACTTGGAATGCTGATTCATCTGACCACAATACACGTTTCCACTGTGTGATGGTCCATCCTAGATGCCTCACCTGTTTACATCACCTTTTTTGCATCACCATCATTATTTAGTTTTTTCACCTCGTTACTAGCCCTAAATTTCCCCTGTCCAAACTTTTTTGGAATGTGTTGCAGGCCTGAAATGCAGGAATGGATGTTTATTAACAAATGAAATGAAGTTGAGCAGATAAAACATGAAATATCTTGGGTGTAAACTGTCTGCAATCAAATAAAAGTAAAAGTAAATGTAAGGAACACTGCATTTTTATTTTATTTGCATTTTCCATACTGGCCCAACTTTTTCTGATGCTTTTTCTTAATGCAAAGTGAATCAATAAAAGAGAAATCTTAAATCAGAATTTTGTCTGACCACCCTTTGCCTTCAAAACTGTATAAATTCTTCTAGGTACACTTATACACATTCAGGGATTTTGTAGGATTATAGCCAAGTGTATGATTAACCAGTTCTACCAAACAGGTGATAATGATAATCATTTTTGTTATGGGGATTCAAACAACCCCTAGAGGTTAGTTTGGAACCACTACTCGGGAAATCAAGCTCAGAAACAGAAATCAATGAAAGAGGGTTTTAATACCAGTACCCCAAACTACAATCAGCAATGTAACAAAATACTACAGCGTAAGTAAAGGAAGTTAATGTTCATCAGCACATAACACATGTCCAGACGAACGGAGTCGGTTCCAGGGCTTCTAAAACGTAAGTGTCCCAATCTCCAGTATCGCCTGGACCGCTCCCACCTGCAACAAACAGAATAAACACAGCCGAGGTAAAGGCTCAACAAAATAGGAACAGGGATCTACTAAGAATGCTCTAGTCCGACGACCTAACGAGACCAACTGGCAACAAGGATTCCCACACCACTTCTATATATAGTGCTCGTGATTAGACTACTTAAGCCCCGTGCACCAATAAGAAAAGAACAAAAGGTGTGGCTAAAACCCTCCACCAATGTGACCCCGTAACAGTACCCCCCCCTTAACGGGTGTCTCTCGGCACCCTAACCAACTTGCCCGGGAACTCTCTCCGAAACTGTTGGATGAGCGAAGGGTCGAGGATGGCAGATCTCGGCACCCAGCAACGTTCCTCCGGTCCGTACCCCTGCCAGTCGACGAGGAACTGGATCCCCCTGCCCCGTCTCCTGGAGTCCAGCAGCCGGCGCACCGTGTAGGCGGGTTGATTCTCCACTAATCGAGGTCCTGGTGTCTCATTCGGGGAAGAATTAAGTGGAGAATGCAGCACCGGTTTAATGTGGGACACATGGAATGTGGGATGAATCTTCATGTGGCGAGGAAGCTTAAGCCGAATTGCCGATGAACTGATGACACGAGTAATGGGATAAGGACCAATAAATCGGGGGGCTAGTTTGTTAGATTCCACCCTTAAAGGAATGTTTTTAGAGGATAACCAAACTAGTTGTCCCACCTTGTACAGCGGGCTCGGCCGTCGCCGTCTATTCCCGGAGATGACCGTGGTCGCTTGGGCTTGGCGGAGAGCGATGCGCGTGTTCCTCCACATCTTCCTACACCTCCTCATGTGATGAGCTACTGATGGGACTGCTATGTCCACCTCGCCCTCCGGAAATAATGGTGGAAGATAACCCAAAGCGGCCTCGAACGGCGACCTTCCTGTGGCTGCGCTTCGTGCCGTGTTGTGAGCGTACTCCGCCCAGGACAAGAACTTGCTCCAGCTGTTAGGGTGTTGAGCGGCTACACAGCGCAGCGCAGTCTCCACCTCCTGGTTAGCCCTTTCCGTCTGACCATTAGACTGCGGGTGGAACCCCGACGAAAGGCTGACCGACGCCCCCAATGCCTTGCAAAAGGCTCTCCAGACCTGTGACACGAACTGTGGTCCTCTGTCCGACACAATGTCCGCGGGAATCCCATGGACCTTAAAAACATTGTCAAATACCAAAGTGGCTGTTTCCAGCGCGGAAGGGAGTTTAGGTAAAGCAAACAGTCTGATAGTCTTGGAAAACCGATCCACCACATTTAAAATCACAGTCTTACCGTTCGACGGTGGAAGTCCTGTGATAAAATCCAGAGCTATGTGGGACCAGGGCCGCCCTGGAATCGGCAGAGGCTGAACCAACCCCGCAGGTGGTGCATGAGACGCCTTGTTGCGGGCGCAGACGGGGCATGCTGTGACGAACTCCCTCACGTCAGTAGACAAGGAAGGCCACCAGAAATGTCTCCGAACCAAATCTTCCGTCCTGGCCACCCCCGGATGGCAGGCGAATTTGGAGTCGTGCGTCCATTTCAGTACCTCCGATCTGGCTGTTGTAGGCACAAACTGGCGGTTGGACGGTCCTGTGCCCGGGTCAGGGTCAGCGCGTAGGGCCCTCTCGATGGATCGACGAAGCCCCCAAGAGACCCCAGCGATCACTCGAGCCGTCGGAAGTACTGACCCCTCTGCGTCTGTGTCCTCCGCCCCCGGATGGAGTCTCGAAAGAGCGTCTGGCTTAGTGTTCTTGGTGCCTGGACGATAGGTGAGGATAAAATTAAATCGATCAAAAAATAACGCCCACCTTGCCAATCTGGAGTTCAGTCTCTTGGCCGTCTGCACATAGGACAGATTCTTGTGATCGGTCCAGACCACAAACGGTTTCTCTGCCCCCTCCAACCAATGTCTCCATTCCTCCAGGGCCATCTTAACTGCCAATAGCTCCCGGTTGCCGATGTCATAATTCTTCTCGGCCGGTGATAGCTTCCTGGAGAAAAAAGCGCATGGGTGGAGACGACTTTCCTTACCCGAACGTTGGGAAAGAACAGCTCCCACTCCCGTGTTGGAGGCATCCACTTCAACCACGAATTGCAAGGATGGGTCCGGTTGAGCCAGGATCGGGGCGGACGTGAATCGGTCCTTCAAGTCCTCGAACGCGTCTTGAGCCTCTCTGGTCCACTTGAATTGTCTCTTCGTCGAGGTGAGGGTCGTCAAAGGGTTAGCTATATTGCTATACCCCTTAATGAACTTCCTGTAAAAGTTCGCAAAACCTAAAAAACGCTGAAGTTCAGTACGAGAAGAGGGCACCCTCCATTCACGAATCGCCCGAATCTTCTCTGGATCCGCCTTAATACTATTGGCCTGGATTATAAATCCTAGGAAGGAAATTGAGTCCTTGTGGAACTCGCACTTCTCAGCCTTTACAAATAGCTGATTTTCTAAAAGTCGAGTCAGGACCTGCCGGACATGTGCAAGGTGCTCTTGAACTGAACGCGAAAAAATGAGAATATCGTCCAGATAGACAAACACAAAATGGTCAAGGAAATCCCTTAGAACGTCATTAACTAAATTTTGAAACACGGCAGGTGCGTTAGTGAGACCAAACGGGACCACGCAATATTCGTAGTGCCCACTAGGTGTGTTAAATGCCGTCTTCCACTCGTCGCCCTGTCTAATCCGGACCAAATGATAAGCGTTCCGAAGGTCCAATTTAGAAAAAATTACCGCCCCTTGCACGGATTCGAACACCGTAGAGATGAGGGGTAAGGGGTACTTATTACGAATAGTAATCTTATTCAACCCCCGGTAATCAATGCAAGGCCGTAAGGACTTGTCCTTCTTTTCAATAAAAAAAAATCCCGCCCCCAGTGGCGACGAAGAGGCACGTATGAGACCCGTAGCGAGACAATCCGCAACGTAGGTGTCCATAGCCTTCCGTTCGGGAATTGACAATCGAAAAGACTTGCTCTTGGGGAGTGGTGCGCCCGGGAGGAGGTCAATAGCACAATCGTAACTGCGGTGTGGTGGTAACTGACAGGCATTGTCTTTAGAAAAGACTTCCTTGAGATCGTGATAAATGGATGGAACGTTAGTTAAGTCAGTAGAGACCCTAAGCGACGCCACCTTCTTCCCTTCGTCCGAACGTAGACACCGAGATAGACATTCCCGGCCCCACGAAGTAATTCGCCCCTTGCCCCAATCGAACTGAGGGTTATGAGTACGCAGCCACGGATGCCCAAGAATCACTGGTGTGTCAGGAGAAAGAAAAACAGAAAAACAGATCATCTCTTTATGAGTCTGCTTCACTGTCATCCAAACAGGAACTGTGCGGTGCGTAATATGAGTTAATCTACGTCCATCCACTGCGATAGTGCTTAAGGGAACCTCTAACCTTACCAGTTTGCAACCCAAACTAACTGCAAACTTGGCGTCAATCAAATTCTCCTCTGAACCAGAGTCTATCAGTGCCCGAGAAGAGAATCTTCCCTTACTGGTGTGCAGGGAGATAGTTATATTACAACGGGGAACACGGTTAGTAGGGATTCGGCTCGACCATGCCCCGTAATTCACGGTCGAGCCTGATCTTTTGACCGATTAGGACACCAGGCAGCCCAATGACCCTTCTGACCACAGAAGCGGCACGTCCCATCCTTGTGAGGGGATTGGGCCCGCCTTTCAGTGATCTGGGTCTTACCCAGTTGCATGGGCTCGTGTACCTCCAAGGATCTGGGAGAGAATGAAGTGCCCCTTCTACCTATAGGTACCCCCCCACTAGGAGATTCCGCTCTAAGCCCCCCGGTCTGAAGTGCCCCCCCCTGAGTCATCCCATCCAGACGAATGGCCAGGTCTATCAGTTCTTGGAGAGAGTTAGGCTTCTCCCTGTTGGCCAATTGAGTCCGGATGTGAGGATTCAAGGCCCGTCTAAACACTGCCTTGAGGGCGGTGTCATTCCACCCTGCATCGGCCGAAATGGTAACAAAATCCACCGCGAATTCTGCCACCGACTTATTACCCTGACGAAGATCTAATAATCTATCGTCCGCGTCGCCAGCACGTTCAGGTTTATCAAAAACCGCTAAAAAACGCTGTAAGAACGCTTGGTAGGTACAAACCGCCGGAGAAGCGGTGGATTGTGAAGCCTCCGCCCATGCGAGCGCCCGACCACGCAATAAACCAATAATGTAAGTGATCTTGTGCACATCGGTGGGGAAACCGGAGGGACGGATACCAAACACCAATTCACATTGGTACACAAAACCACGGCACTTATCTAGGTCACCGAAATAGGGTTCAGGATGAACCGTAACGGAATCGGTACGAACCTGAGGTGAGTCGGCAGGTAGCGGAACAGCGTCGGCCGTGAAAATTCCCGACGAAGCCGGTCGTGACGGAGATGGAAACGGGGGGGCAGGTGCCGCGATGGCTTCCGAGATACGTTGCACCTGACGTGCCAGATCCGACACGAAACGTACGATCTCACGGTTGCTCTCCACGAGGGACGCCATTGTTGGGTCTTGGGAATTAGCTCCGGGTGGAAACGCGGGCGCAACGGGATCTGATCCGGGCTGATTTCCCGAGGGTTCCATAATGGGCCAGTTGGTACTGTTATGGGGATTCAAACAACCCCTAGAGGTTAGTTTGGAACCACTACTCGGGAAATCAAGCTCAGAAACAGAAATCAATGAAAGAGGGTTTTAATACCAGTACCCCAAACTACAATCAGCAATGTAACAAAATACTACAGCGTAAGTAAAGGAAGTTAATGTTCATCAGCACATAACACATGTCCAGACGAACGGAGTCGGTTCCAGGGCTTCTAAAACGTAAGTGTCCCAATCTCCAGTATCGCCTGGACCGCTCCCACCTGCAACAAACAGAATAAACACAGCCGAGGTAAAGGCTCAACAAAATAGGAACAGGGATCTACTAAGAATGCTCTAGTCCGACGACCTAACGAGACCAACTGGCAACAAGGATTCCCACACCACTTCTATATATAGTGCTCGTGATTAGACTACTTAAGCCCCGTGCACCAATAAGAAAAGAACAAAAGGTGTGGCTAAAACCCTCCACCAATGTGACCCCGTAACACATTTTCATATGTAGGTTGAAGGTCATTAACTGAAACAGAAACTGCTGTATAGGAGGCTTGAAACTGGGGGAGGAACAGGCAAACTACAAAGGTGAGGTAGTGGAAGACAGTTTCATGTCACAAGTCATACACCATGGCATGACTGAGAACAGCAACAAGAAACAAGGTAGTTCTACTGCATCAGCAAGATCTCTTCCAGGCAAAGATTTCAAAGCAAGAGTCAAGGTTTCAAGATGTGCTGTTCAAGTTCGTTTGAAGAAGCACAGCTTTGGTGACCAGAGACACAGTGGTCGACCAAGGAAACTTAATGCAGCAGATGAAAGCACATCACGCTTCCCTTCAAAATTGTATAATGTCAAGCAGTGCCTTCAGCTCAGGAACTTGGTACACTGTTCGGAGAAGTCTGGCCAGAAGTGGTCTTCATGGAATAATTGCAGCCAAAAGCCATAACTTTTAAGGTGGAAACTAGGCAAAGTGACCCAACTATACACAAAAACATAGAAACTGAGGTGGAGAAAATGGCAGCAGCTTCTCTGGAGTAACAGAATGCAGTTTGTCTGCTGAAGCACTGGAGAGAGGTACAATAGTAAGTGTCTGCAGGCAACAGTGAAGCATGGTGGAGGTTCCTTGCATTTCAGCAAATAGAGTTGGGGATTTGGTCAGGATTAATGGTGTCCTCAGTGCTGAGAACTACAGGCAGATAATTATCCATCATACTGTAACATCAGAGAGGAATCTGATTGGCTCCGAATTTATTCTACACCAGCACAACGACTTCAAACATACAGCCAATGTCATTAAGAACTATCTGCAGTGTAAAGAAGAACAAGGAGTCCTGGAAGTCATGACATGCCCCCCACAGAGCCCTGATCTCAACATTATAAAGTCTGTCTGTAATTACATGAAGAGACAGAAGGATGTGATTAAGACTGCATCCACAAAAGATATGTGGTTAGTTCTTCAAAATGTTTGTAAGTGTACCTAGAAGAATTAATGCTGTTTTTAAGGCAAAGTGTGGTCACACCAAATATTCATTTGATTTAAATTTCCCTTTTGTTTATTCACTTTGCATTTTGTTACTTTGCACATTCTTACTTTGCAGCACTTTTTCACACCTGCCTTAAACGTTTGCACAGTACTGTATAGGTGCTAGGTATAATATATAGTATATATAGTAAATATACTGGGGGTTTTGATGAATTCCTTAATTTTAAGACAGACATATGATGCAGCTATATTATAGACTATATAATTATAATTATAAATTATTTGTTACATTACTTTATATTCAGCCATATATGGTAAACATACAGTAGTAATAGTAATAATAAGTCCTTAATAAACCACACAACTGCAGATTTACAAATAATTATTATTTTTATTTTATCATAGAACATAGTAAGAGCTCAGCTCCATAGCTCCACCCACCCCACACACCCAAACACACAAAGGGGTGGAGGGCAGACAGAAAAAACATATCAAACAATTAAATCACAGTCCGCTCGGCCAAAAAACAGGAGAGGCAGAAAAAAACGGGAACGCTCAACCGTAGTCCTGCTGGGTGGAGCATACAGACACCCCAAACTCTCACGCCAGGTTATGAATGCCAGTGTGCTATAGCAGCTGTTCATCATTACACTGCATGAAGATAAATTTTCATTTTGTCCTACTATGTAACAGTTTAAAAGTTTACAAAGAAAATGTTGATAGAAGTGGCGTGTGAGTACTAAGGCGCCCAGATGGTACCGACCCAGAATCAAACTTACATTCCTGTAAGAAACACACATACACAAACTTTCTGATAGACAGTCAAGCACTACAGAGCTATACACAGTTCTAACATGGACATATGTAAGGATTTGGAGAACCTTTTAGTAAAAAAAGACCTGACTTGTAACTTATTGGTACTTTGTTTACAATTTAACCATCACTGATTGATGTGCCAGTGTAACAGCAGGTCACAAGGTGGTCTTAAACCCTTTTACACATGAACTGTAACCTGGGAATTAACTGATCGTTTACTTGGAAGGAATCATCTGTGAAAGAATGTGGAATAAAGATTAAACAAAATATCACATTCCTTTAATGCAGTCATTTATGAACCACATCATAAATAATTTATAAATCACCACCTTCCATTGTTAAAAATGTTTTAAAGTATTAAGAAAAACACATTTTTAATTTTCATGTCTATGTCATCCTGTACCCACATGTTCCTAAGCTAAACCAGCTTAATTATTACCACTAATCCTGTCCATACTAGTATGTCCTGCTCCTGCCCTAAATCCTGCACAAACATTTCATACATTTAACAAAGCAGGATATGCTTTTAATGTTCTGTGCTCATTTTAATTCATTTAAACTTCAATGTCCATTGTAATGGCAAGTGTTGTTTTTATACTTGCGTATATGCAATTCATATTTATTTCTCGAATCCTGCTTGTGGGTTACTTTACAGTACTTAAATTCAAACCCTATAGCATTGGCTGTTTAACTGCCCTGTCCTCCATGCAAACCTTTTGCATCATCCTACTCTGTACTTATTTGTTCTTTCAAACTGATAATCATATCACATTATGCATATCTTTTTTTATTTAATTTGTTATTCGTCCCAGGTTTTGAGTGTGAAAGGACTAAAGACACATCTGATGTTTGGCAATTTGGCAATTAATATTCAAAATAAGTTCAATTCAATAAAATGAGAAAGTCAGTAGAAGAAAGAGGTACACATGATGAACACTGACTCTGCTACATGAATGCTTAGTCCACATCTACACATCTAACACATCAAACTACTGTACCACACATCTTCATCTACAGCACTACTACATGCTACGGAACATATTAATGTTTGAACAATCACACATGAACATACTCTCAAAATTCCTTTCTGCGTTCCCATGCACTCTCCTGGGTGCCTGAACCTCGCTGTGCTCATCAACAAACAACAAATGACTCGTACAGAATATTAAATGATAAATAACACAGACCTTTTTGATGCCACGTAGTAATTCATAAAAACGTATAATCATATCAAATGAAAGAGCAGAAAATAAAAACGTATATATCGCTTTAAGTTTCTACACAAAGCATGATTCCAATAACTTTCTTTACAATGCTTCTACACGGCTGACTGATTAACTCTACCAGTTATATATACTGTGTGCCTGGACAGGCAGCTAAAATCTATACAGTACTCATTGGTCATATATTTATAGTTTTTACACTGTACAAAGTTGGCAAAATAGAGAATTAAATTCTTAAAGATTGTACATGTCACATATAAGTGCTGAAATTTAGAGCACTCTTTATATGGATGTGAGGCTGAATTGGGACAAACTCAGAGAGGACATAAGAGAAAGAGGTAATACCCATATAATATAATAATAATAGTGCTAACAATTATGAACACCTTTTTCAATATGTTCAGTAAGCAATGTTAATTTTGAAGTACAGTTATTTGATTGACACTCTTTTCACTAGAGTACTAATATGGTATGGTAAACCTAGCTGTAAAATTGGTGCTATCTACCAAATTCTTACACAGAAGCAAAACCCCCAAAAACTTGTGATGGACCAAGGTGTGTTACTGTACTGGATCAACACACCCCTAAAAAAACTGGAAGGATTTTACTGCTACTGCTGAGCCCAGCCTACCAATAAACCCCTGTAGCATAGAATGATACAGAGAGTGAATTCTCTGTGACTCAGAGCGCATAGCAAAGCTGTTGAACAAGGTTAGAAAGAGTCCAAGAAACACATATTTGTCAGGAAGAAAAAAAAAAACAGCATGATGGCAAGTAGAGAGGTGTGAGATTGGAAGGGGGCATGTTGTACATGGAACCTGGACACTGAGCATGTGTGTCAATGTGATAACTGCTTTTCTGGTACTGTACATTTTTAAAGAAGCTTGGTCATGTCTAGGAAACCTATCAGTGAGTGTGTTTACATCCACACTAATAATACAATTATACTTTGGCAGAAATTGGTAAAATAGACATGGAAATTTGACCTATATTCTGTTTACCTGAGTAAGACTGGATTTGCTAATTATTTAATACATTTTATCCTTCTTTTGTGTATGTGCTGAAACACAAGTCACACCAAACATTATTCTAACAACGTGCTTACACAGTATTAAGGACCTCATCAAAAACTATGGTGTATTTTACTTTGTTTGTTTTGTCTTTGGACTGTGGAAGGAAACCGGAGCACCCAGAGGAAACCCACACAGACACAGGGAGAACATGCAAGCTCCACACAGAAAGGACCCGGACCGCCCCACCTGGGGATCGAACCCAGGACCTTCTTGCTGTGAGGCGACAGTGCTACCCACTGAGCCACCGTGCCATCCAAATTCTTTTGGTGACACACTTGATGTACTTGGTACATCTGTGATTTGGTACACACAATCAACCAAGCACCTGAACCCGGATGACGTTCTAAGCTGTTTTCCAAAATAAATACATACATTTAAATTATTTAATTTTTTAATTACTGAAATATATCAGTTGTATTTCAAATTACATTACAGAAATATAATATTGAAATGTGTGACTCAAATTGCTGAAGTGCAAAAGTATTAAACAAAACAAAATATAACCTTTAGTTCTGCACTCGGCTTTAAGTAACTGATGGGAAAATACTTAGGTTAATTAGACTTATATTAATAATTCCTTTGTCCAGATGGTTATCTAGGGTGCTTATATTGCTAGCTACTAATATAAAATGTTATTAAATAAACAAATATTTGAGCCATCAAAAGAGCCATACTTTTAAATTACCAGAACCACTGGTATGTGCAATGCACATTATAATAAATAATAACATATTAATAGAACTAATTAATCAGGTCATCTTACTATGAAATTAGATTACTGACTAAACAGTCTCAAAATCAGTATTCTAGCAGTTCTAGCATGCTCATTGTCAGCATTAAAAGAAAAACTGCCAAAACTCATTGGGTCTTAATTCTTAAATTCTTAAAGCCTTTAATTTTTTTTATGATAATCGTAAAACTGTTACATTAATACTCATAAATAAGACATATAATGCTGTTCTGCTTACATAAAGTAACTATGGATAATTCAGGGTAATGCGTAATGTTGCAAGAAGTCTGGGACAGATGGGTAGTGCCTCTGTGTTTTGGACCTCTCCTTAGTTGTCCCCTCCCAACCTCTTCTCCAGTAAAAATACAAAGGACATCAAGAGTACCCTTGTTTAAGAAGGGCATATCATCACCACCACCACCTTGATTTTCTACACCACCACTTATAAGCAATATTTTATCACTAATACAAGTGGTAAATTAAAATATTTTACAACCATGTGTTTGAAACAATTATTTACAGAAAAAGGAATTTAAGATCATGTTTTTTGGGGCCTTATTGCACCCCTTTTTCCAGTTATTTAATAAAGAAACAAACATAACATAAGAACACCTACTGTATTACACATGTGCAATTATACACAGAACAACAGTCCACTGTAAACAGAAAAAGACCGAATATTATTACTTATTGTAGTCATTTATGTTCATACATACAGTATCATGTGCACAGAAACCCTGACTGGGAATGGCCAGGCCAGCCTAAAAGCCAGCACTTTAAACAATGAAAAAGGACAGCAGATGGAGGCTGGAACCGGAACAACAAACACTGATGTGCTAAGCCTTTTTTGTGTTCCCAATTTGGCTGCATTCTGCCTAAAAACTGGTGTGTTAAATTGAGTGCATGAGGTAAGATCATATACCTTGGAATTGGCTGCAAATCTCTATATCATACAAATGCAAACTTGGAAAGGCTGTGCAAATATATTGGAAGCATGTCTCATTATAAGTTTTATTTAATTTACAGAGGTTTAAGAATTGTTGGTGCTTTTATTTGCCTTTTAAAACCAGGAGTAAATTTCCAAAGCTGTGTTTCTAGGAGTTGTTGTCAGATTTCATTTCCCCCCTATATGATACCATATAATAATCATTATTAGCTTTGTTTATTAGTGGATGAAATAATTTATTTTTTTTACATATGTTTAAAATACATCTGTAATAAAGTAGGTAATATATTTGATATTGACAATATACACAGACGAGGCATAACATTATGACCACTGACAGGTGAAGTGAATAACACTGATTATCTCTTCATCATGGCACCTGTTAGTGGGTGGGATATATTAGGCAGCAAGTGAACATTTTATCCTCAAAGTTGATGTGTTAGAAGCAGGAAAAATGGTCAAGTGTAAGGATTTGAGTGAGTTTGACAAGGGCCAAATTGTGATGGCTAGACGACTGGGTCAGGTGCGTGTGCGTCGCTTACTTGGGGAACACATGGCACCAGGATGCACTATGGGAAGAAGGCAAGCCAGTAGAGGCAGTGTGATGCTGTGGGCAATGTTCTGATGCTGGGAAACCTTGGGTCCTGACATCCATGTGGATGTTACTTTGACACGTACCACCTACCTAAGCATTGTTACAGACCATGTTCACCCTTATATGGAAACGGTATTCCCTGATGACTGTGGCCACTTTCAGCAAGATAATGCGCCCTGCCACAAAGCAAAATGGTTCAGGAATGGTTTGAGGAGCACATCAATGAGTTTGAGGTGTTGACTTGGTTTCCAAATTCCCCAGATCTCAAACCAATTAAGCATCTGTGGGGTGTGCTGGACAAACAAGTCCGATCCATGGAGGCCCCACCTCACAACTTACAGGAGTTAAAGGATCACATATTGGATACCACAGCACACCTTCAGGTCAGGGCTGTTTTGGCAGCAAAAGGGGGGCCACACAATATTAGGAAGGTGGTCATAATGTTATGCCTAACTGGTGTATATAACAATACAGAACATTTTCCAGCACTATTCAGGGAAATGGCATGATTTTCACAGTACTTTTGGGCTGCTATTTAAAATGTTTTTTTAATGCAGATCAGAACAGCATACACTGGCTTCGAAGATAATAGCATAACCAACTATCAAAAAGTTAAATATAATTTAATTCTGCACTTTTAACATGACAAAGCTTAACATGAGCACTGTTTATTCATTCTGACATGATTATCTTCAATCAAAATAATACTTCTTTTTTAAATTAATCTTTTGCTACTAAACTAGTACCTTTTTTCTAATTGTAAGTCAACTATTTTCACAATTCTACAGCAGTTTTTAACAGCCAAACAGCCTTGTTAAACCGAACACTAAATCATTAATGCCTCTGGCTGTCTGTTACATCAAGACACTTTTATCACTGCACCTTCTTGCCCTACATAGCATTCACACTAGCGGGTGACAAATCCTTGTTCCCTGTGGTTGTGCAGGGAATAGGCAATGACCACAAAACGCATATGTTTAAAATGGATAGAGTCAACTGCCTGCTGTGTAAATACCACTGTCTAACTTATATTTCTTGATATAAGCATAGAATGTTCTTTTGTGCACCAACACGTTATATTTATTTTGCATTAAAAATAAGAAAATATTAATTTAAATGCTTGAAAGTGTTCATGTCCTTAGCCTCTGTTAAACTAAGGCTCCATGTTATGCTCATGCATAGCTAACAAATGGTTGCATTGTTGCTTGCTAGTGTGAACTTGGGGTTAGAGCACATAGTCCTTAAGAAAGATAAAATAAAAAGAATGACAAGAATAAAGAGAAAGAAAAAAGAAAGAAAGACTGATAGGTTAATCAAAGTGGACTTGAGTGCGTCCTTCACCTGACAGAATACACTCGCTGACTGGCCAAGCTCCAAACACATACACACACATGCAAAACCACTCATTTTGCACTATGCAGTTAAAGTGCACTCTATTATCTTTTCTCAAGTGACACTGGATTACTGGCCTTCCGAGACTCAGCTCTGTGAGACAATCCCTGTCAACGGGGAGCAAAGCAGTGATAAGCACTATAAGCTGTAGAGCGAGAACAATTATAATAAATAAAGCATTCCCAATAACCAATGCTGGTCAGTGTGTGGGCAGCTGCGGTAGGCCTGAGGGCTAAAACCATTGCTAACGGTCCAAGTCAGAGCTTCTTTGCTCAATAATCTGAAAACCGCACCACAAACTGTGCTGACCTCTTCTGCTAATGAAGCCTGAATTATTTGAACAGTACAGACAGAAAGAGATGGCAAATTCCCCACTGATTACCGGGCAGTACTGCACTGAGAAAAATATGTTTAAAGCTATTTGGTTTGTGACCACATGTGGAATGTACAGCTGAAGAAGTTTTATTTATTTATTTATTAGGATTTTAACATCATGGTTTACACACTTTGATTTCGATCATGACAGAATTGGTAGGTACTTGTTACACAAGATTCATCAGTTCACAAATTTATTGTCAAACACAGTCATGGACAATTTTGTATCTCCAATTAACCTGATGGCATGTCTTTAGACTGTTGGAGGAAACCGGAGTTCCCGAAGGAAACCCATGCAGACACTGGGAGAACATGCAAACTCCACACAGAAGTGGTACTTTCAGTATTTGCAGTATGTTTTCTATTGACTTTGTCTATTTTCCCTGTTGACTCATGCAGTTTCCGTTACATCTGTCAAGAGCTGGCTGATTTAACACTGCAATTGTCCCATCTGACTTCTCTGTGTCCTGTAGGTCTTAAATGTGTTTTGGGAAGTGGTTTGGGAGTCATTATCACGCTAAAATGAACTTTTTACCAATCAGTAGTTTTCCCAAAGCTACAGCATGATTAATTAAAATCTGTTTCCATTTCTAAGCATTTATCATGTGATTTCCCCAGAAGCCTAAAGTCTTTGGCTGAAATTCACCCAAACCACTTGGTTACTGTGCTTTACAGAAATATGCTGAAAAAAGCTGCCCAGCTCTCTGATAAATAGACCATTTTAACAGTTTCTTTATTTGGTTCTTCATTTAGTAATTCATTATTCAAATGAGAAAATAGTTTATATTATCAAGATTGTCCAGTCTGTGCCATGGTATTAGCTGATTAAACATTCTGATTAAAAGCCTGCTGTAATAGTTAACACAAACATTACACTGACCATTGATTATTATTTTTCAGTAACACCATGCTTCTTCATGCCTTATTGCTAATAATAATAATAATAATAATACATTTTATTTATATAGCGCTTTTCAAGATACTCAAAGACGCTTTACATAAGACAAATAATCAAAACAAATACGTACATACACCATACAAATCATAGTACAAAATCAAAATAGTACATCAACATCAAGAATAATTAAGATTATTGCTAAGTTAATTTGGCTGACTTAATGTAACTACATATTCTTTGGCTAATCTGCAAATTCTTGAGGACCTGGGCTTGATCTTCTATATATAAGGGGATGGCACGGTGGCTCAGTGGGTAGCAGTATCGCCTCACAGCAAGAAGGTCCTGGGTTTGATCCCCAGGTGGGGCGGTTCTGGTCCTTTCTGTATAGAGTTTGTATTCTCCCCGTGTCTGTGTGGGTTTCCTCCCACAGTCCAAAGACATGCAAGAGGTGAATGAGGTGAATTGGAGATACTAAATTGTCCTTAAACTAAATTGTCCTAAATTGACATTAAACTTGTGAACTGATGATTCTTGTGTAATGAGTAACTACCTTTTATGTCATGGATGTAACCAAAGAGTGTAAGACATGTTGTTAAAATCCTAATAAATAAATAAATCTATATATAAGATCCACATGAGATTCCATTAGATGCTCATCCCTAAACTCGACTTTCTTTTTCTTCAGTGTTGGGTTGAACAACTTTATTAGTTCCAGTTTCTTCAATCCTTGCTTGCTTTCATCCCACTTCCATCCCACTTGCTGTCATCCTTTGTAAATATCCAGATGTTATGTAAATACCTTTTCTTCTTCTTTCATCTTTATCTTTTTTTTTAGAAAGTGTCACACTAAATTTCGTTGTGTGCAAGTATAATCACAATAAATGTTGTTCCTCTTCTTTATGTGTATAGTCCTATATGGTGGTTTACCAATCTGGTTTTGGACAGATGTATATCAATCAAGCATGATCAGTATCGAATGTGACCATGCTCAATATAATAATGTTTTGTATTAATAATATGCATTTAATGTTGACACTGTGTTATCTGGAATTTTAAGACTGGGACTGTAATAACATGTAAGACATTGTATTAAGCTCTAGTGAAGCAGCAAACCCACAAACCTGCTGGAGACAACTGGAGTGACACTGTCTTATTGCTAAGAGTCTGTCTAACGACAAAGAGACTTCAGTAAGATTTTTAAGACTAGCCTCAAATACATCAGTACACTAGTAATTAGAACACACATACCTTATGCAGTATTGGTGTTTGTGTGTACTGTGTTTAGCTCTAATTGCCACCCCACTGTTGACCCCAAGGCCCCACATAGGGTGCAGCTCTAACTAGAGTATAATGCATTATGACACCTTGGGCAATGACTGTCACAATAATAACACACACAAATACATACATAGAGACAAGCATACACACTACCAGCATAGACAGGGGGAGGCCAGTGAACATACACCTATGGTTAAATGTACAAAATATCTTGCACTCATTTTTAGAAACAACTCAGCCACATTGAATCAACGATATAATGAAGTCACAGTATTTCATACAGTAGATTAATGTTGTGTATTCCTGTACTGTGCTCCAATTGGTGAATTTTAGATGAGCCTTTTAGCAGTATTTACTCTGTGAGATTGTGATCCAAAACTAAATTGGCTGTCACTGAGCATTGTGTGATCCAGGACCATCGGTCCGGTCCTTACAATGCAATTAGTAATTACAATTAGCGTAATGAGCTTAATCTGTAATTAAAGCTGAATGCTAACTGCAAATGAAATGAGTGCAGATTACGGAGGTATAAAGGCACATTTTACATTGCACATTGTGACCTTTATGTGTCAAGCCCACTATCACACACACATTTAAGAACCCAATAGTATTTAAACCGAACTGCAGGAGCACTACTAGATCTACATAAGGCTGGTAGTAAGAACATGGAGTAAAGATCTGCAATACAGATAAGAGCAGTGCTTAAATGCATGCACCCATCTGTATTTAACTAGCTTTTACATAGTTTGATTTGATTTAAGTACACCACTTAACTTATGCCATATCAGCAAATCTGCCTGTTTGCTAAACATAATACTGGAGAGATACAAAATAATGTTTACTTTATAATTTTTGTTTGTAATCACTAATGTGGGAAACGATACAGTGCTTACAAGAACTGAGCCATTTATTTATTCACTAATTGTTCATAAACGAAGGGGTGGAGGCCGCATTAGGCCGCAAAAGCAAGCACTCAGTGACGCACTTCATGGATATGGATTCCCATTAAGTGTGAATGGGTTTAATGGGAGATTGATTGAAGCTTGGCTTTCTGGGTTGACAGTATTGGATATTAGGAGAGTAGCATTAACTCACAAATGCTTTCCTAACCACACATATATACATATCACACATATGCATATACACACAGCCCCACTCATTTACAATGCCTTGAAAAGTACACTATATTGCCAAAAGTATTCACTCACCCATCCAAATCATTGAATTCAGGTGTTTCAATCACTTCCATGGCCACAGGTGTATAAAACCAAGCACCTCGGCATGCAGACTGCTTCTACAAACAGAATGGGTCGCTCTCAGGAGCGCAGTGAATTCCAGTGTGGTACCGTGATAGGATGTAACAAGTCCAGTCGTGACATTTCCTCGCTACTAAATATTCCACAGTCAACTGTCAGTGGTATTGTAACAAAGTGGAAGTGATTGGGAATGACAACAACTCAGCCACCAAGTGGTAGCCACATAAAATGACAGAGCAGGGTCAGAGGATGCTGAGGCCATAGTGTGCAGAGGTCGGCAACTTTCTGCAGAGTCAATCACTACAGACCTCCAAACTTCAAGCTTCATGGAATGGGTTTCCATGGCCGAGCAGCTGCATCCAAGCCTTACATCACCAAGCGCAATGCAAAGCGTCGGATGCAGTGGTGTAAAGCACGCCACCACTGGACTCTAGAGCAGAATCACGCTTCTCCGTCTGGCAAACCGATGGCAATCCGATGGACGAGTCTGGGTTTGGTGGTTGCCAGGAGAATGGTACTTGTCTGACTGCATTGTGCCAAGTGTAAAGTTTGGTGGAGGGGGGATTATGGTGTGGGGTTGTTTTTCAGGAGTTGGGCTAGGCCCCTTAGTTCCAGTGAAAGGAACTCTTAATGCTTCAGCATACCAAGAGATTTTGGACAATTTCATGCTCCCAACTTTGTGGGAACAGTTTGGGGATGGCCCCTTCCTGTTCCAACATGACTGCGCACCAGTGCACAAAGCAAGATCCATAAAGACATGGATGAGCGAGTTTGGTGTGGAAGAATTAGAGCAGAGACTGCGTGCCAGGGCTTCTCGTCCAACATCAGTGTCTGACCTCACAAATGCGCTTCTGGAAGAATGGTCAAAAATTCCCATTAACACAATTATAAATCTGACAACCATTACAGTGAAACCAAGTGACCACTGGCAAACTTAATCAGCAAACAGCAATTTGGGTGACATAAGGTAGAAAATAACTTCAGACATACACATAAGGTTGGCGTCTGAATCAATATGCTATAGCTAATTTAGAATATGCAAAGTGGGAGCATGGCAATGTAAGCTTTGCCTTTAGGCTAGAAAAAGCCATTTATAAAGAATGGTTTCCAGGAATAGGAAATAAGACCACCAGTAGAGACGGCATAAAACTGCAAAACTCTGCTCTAAAGAGTGCAATTTTCTTTCCTGCCAAAGTCATGAAAAAAAATTTAGACTATACAGAAAATATAGTATTTGGCTTTTAATATTCACTCTCAGATTCTCGCCGTCTGTAAAATGTACCCAACAGCTTGTGGTCTTGCAATATACAATGAACCCAATAACTTCATTTTTAAATAAGCAATTTAGTCTGACAAAGATCCAAAGTTTTATTGATTTTCAGGCTGAACCTGATGCTATCATCATGGCAGTGAATACATAACTACGTTTGGATGTTTTTAAAACACTTTAGAAGATTTTAAGCAAAATTTCAATCCATGTGCACTCAGTTCAATATACTGTAGAATCGATTTAATATTTTTAAAAAGCACACTGTTGGGGACACACTAACGAGATAAGTATGCATTGGCACCACATTGGGAAATCCAAACAGAGGAATGCTGCAGCAGTAGATAATTGGCATTTTACCCATCTGACTGAGGCTGTTATTTGGAAATTTACTGTAATAATTTCCAAGCACTTTAAACCATACTACAGTTGGTTTAGTATACCTATTCCAAGGGCCTCTTCAATTGCTTGTAAAGTTCCCCATAACAACTAAAGCATGAGCTAAGGCATGGGGGCCCATACTTTTGTGGCTTGAGATCTACTATTTCAGTCGACAGGTCATCGTGATCTACTTTTTAAAAAGGTTATCCTCATAATTAAAAAAAAAAAGCTTTGTAGCTTTTTATTTTAAAGGCACTACAGTTGCCTATAATAATATTCAGCATTACAGGGCAAGCGAGTGAAAAATCACACTGACCTTATTCTTATGATTTGCACTGAATGATGTCAGCCAGGTTTATGTAGCCTGGACAACAGCTGCTGATGCCAATTCTCAAGGGTTTATCAGTATGCGTGGACCGATATTTAGACTTTTAGAATTTTCATGTTGAAAAAGGATGATTCACACAAGTAGGTTGATCCAAAAATAGTCAAATCTGTGGCACATTTTCTTATGTTTGGATATTTTTCCAAGTTCCAAAATTGTCCAGCAGAGGCCCTTGACTTCATTAAATGTCAGACTGTAGGGTTAAAATTTATGTATGTAACATGAGATCTAAATATTCTCTGTCAGCTTCTTCCATGTATGGATGAAACAGGTTACAAAAGGAAAAATGCAAAAATGGCGCAAACTGGCTACTGATGAATAAAAACTTTCTAGATTAGCGGTGCTTTAGGTGAGCTGAGGTGTAGCTATGATAACAAACAGCAAGAAACAGTGGCCACATTTCATATTAATCACATTGGCCTGTTTGAATCGACGTATTAAGCATCCCTGAGCTAAGGGAATATGCTAGTTGCCTGTTTAATCTGACTACATGTTTTTGGGAGGTGAGTCCCAAATGTGTGATTAAAACAGAATTGCTTGTGTAATGGGGGGCAGGTTTCCAGCTTATTTTGTTCAAAATTAATTTTGGATTAAATTACTTCAGCATTATACACATACACATTTAATATTAGCAAAATACGACTTACCACACATACAATTCAGTGTTAAAGTTGCTTTTGTAGACCATGAGTTATAATAATAATGTAAAGCAAAAGACAGAGTAAGATGTTATTTATCAGTGTTGTCTCACCCAGTCCAGCCTCCATGTATTGCTACTCCCATCTCAAGTAACATCTCTTTTAAAATACAAAACAAGTTATTGATAAAACATTTAATATTATGTTATTCATTATTACACTGCCAAAAAGTGCAGATTAACCACAATCCTTCATCTTATTTCCAGTGTCTTAAGGAAAGAAGACACAAAACAAAATAAGAAGTGATCCTGCACTTTGGCTGCTGTTTCACTTATAGAACGCACACACACAGGTAAAGGCAGTGTGGGGATGTGTCCCCATTAAATAAAATAAAAAGGAAACCATGAGTGCAAGGTGGATTGCACTACATAAGGCCTGGCAGGCCAAGCAGTGTAACTCCACAAACCTGCTTCTTATTTCTATCCTTAACAGCAAGTTTGGAAGAACATTATTTATTTCATTATTTCAATCTTTACTCTCATGTAAAAATGACATCAATCTTTTTTTAAATAGATTTTTTTTTGAAAATTACTTTTTCAAGTGTCCCGGAGGAAAAGTCAGTCTCAAAAGATAGTGGTTTTAACTTCACACCAGAACATTATTGAGTTAATTAAGATAAGTAATATTTCTGTTGGAGCTACAACACGTCACCCACAGCACATAGACGACAAAATGTCCTGGGAGAAAGGGGGATATACTACAATTTAAGTGGTGAGCACATAGAAAAAAAGCAAGACGGAAGAAGAGTTTGAAGAGAGCAAGTTGCACAGAAGGGCACATTTTTTTTAGAAATACAGAATAAAGAATAGAAGAGAAGAGGAGACCGGAAAGGCAGAGGACACATTTAGGTAAGAAGGTATTTAAAAGAATGATGTTAATTAAGGGCAAATATGAATGGAATAAATTAAGGCTAAATTAATGAATTAGGGAATGTTTAAGGTCTGAAAAATATACACATCCGAACCAAAATTCATTCTGTGCAAACTTCTGTATATTAATTAAAGTAGATGATAAAACCTACAAGCCTTTAACGGCTGTCACTTAACTTAATGAAAGACTAAAGACTGACCCACGAATAATATGTAAGATTAAAGTAAGAATACAGAAATGATCGTATAAAGGGACAGATAATAACATACAACAAAATAGATGGAAAAGATGTAACGAGTGAACGTAGCATTGACTGACCTCTACATAATAAAATAAAAGTTAACAGGCCAGGAAGGTGCATGAATGATAAAATGCATTTACAAGAAGAAACAGTGGTAACACATTACATTAAAGTTTGCATACAGCTTATTTTAAATGGCTTTATTGTGTTTTTTTACAATTATTTTTACAGCATGTCAATAGGAAAAGTCAAGAATTAGCATTTGCTTGGTTACAAAAAGTGAGCTATTTTGCTAATTTATAGATTCATATGCAGACCTTAACTAAACATGTTACCAAACTGACAGCAGAAATTTCAAAAAATGAAATAAAGATGAGCCAAAAGATCAAGGAAAGGAATTAAGACTACAGCTAAAAGGTATGAGAATGGACGGCTAAGAGTACCCGTGTTTTGCAGCCTGGCAGCGAGTCAGTCTTGTGCATAAGGATGGGACATGGGCATCAAGGGTCAAAGGTTAGAGGTTATGGGATCAGGGTGGAATGAAGTAAGGGTCTCAAGCTTTTAGCGCGTGCCACTGTGCCACGTTGGTGCGCGGCCGACTCAACATGTCCTTCCAGTGCTTCACCTCTGCTGGGCCACTCTTCCATGATAGATAGATCTAATACAAAAGAAAGCGCACAAAGTAGAGCAATATAATATGGTTTATTAATGTTCTGTTCTGTGTAATTTACTATTACCAGCATAATCTGTTACCTTTGTATTTTTAATTGATCTATTCAATCCTGTATAGTGAAATTCACTTATTGCTTTTGTTGTTTGAGCATCAAGCATCAAGCCATATATTTTTCTTTTATTCTGTTGTAGCTGACAGCCAACATTTTCTAGCTTTAGTTGAAGGCTGTGCTGTAAAGTCAAGAGTCAAGTAGCAACTAAGTGATCAGAAGCACCCCAAACCCTCTCTACAGGAGCATGGCTTAGCAGGTCAGTTAATGTTTACTCTTCAGCATGACTGTGTTCCTGTGCCCAAAATTAGGTTCATTAAGACATGGGTTGTTGAGTTCAGTTTGGAGGTATGTCCTGACCTTAACCCCATTTAACACCTTCTCATCTCTAGTGCCAGAAGTTACAAATGCTCTTTTAAATAACTGGGCACAGAAAAGTGGAGGCTGTTACATTCAATATTAATGCTCATGGTTTTGGAATGGGATGTCCAACAAGCTTATGGTCATGTGTACACCAAACATACATTTTGCCATATACCATAAAGCACAAAAATATCATTAGTTTATCAGAGCAGGAATATACCTTGACAGACCCCAGTACAACACATAGAGCCACTACTGATATTAAAAGCAAATATTTGCTAGCAAGCTAAAATAAAAATTCCCTTGTAATGAAGACAAAGTTTTAAGTATATGTAAAACTTGGGCTGTGCCCCAAACTGCATACTACTGTCTGTGCTACTGGCACATTACTCACTCTTACTTACTATTCTGACATACTGTTTAGTGTGTAGCTTGTTGTTTCACTGTATAGAAGAATGCAAGAATGTGAAGTAAATTCCCAAATCTTACCTTTAATCATTTGAATGTGTCCCATTGGCTACTAATGGGCATTGTTACATCATAATAAAATTTTTGTTAATCCAATTTTAATTATGGGGCATTTTTACATTATAACTCCTAAATAATTAAATGTACCAGGGCTTACTTTCAGATACTTGAATTAAATAATGAATATCATTAATAAACAATACACTTAATATATGAAATTAGAAATCAGACTTTTTACATTTGAATCGGAATTTTACTTAATTATAATTTGTCACAACAGATAAAAACTGAATTTGGAGTGTATATTTAAGATGTATTTGAGACATTCCAATTAATCCCAAAGGTGTTCAGTGAGGTTAAGGCAAACCACACTCATCAAACCATGTCTTTATGGACCTCAATTTCTTTCACAGTGGCACATTTCCACTGAAACGGGATAAAGCCTGTAACTGTTCCCAGATAATTTAATAACTTTAATATAGATTTTATGTAACTATTAGCAATAAATGGAAATATACTTCCATATAGCGTATTTATATTGCACCATCCCTACCTTGCCGATGACATCATTACGGCTCAGTCTGTCCTTGTCCATGACGGTGATGATGATGGTAGTTTCTCTGAGTACATGTGCAGGGACATCAAAGGGGAAGGATTCATTGAAGACTGGGTTCAAACAACGTTTAATAGTTATCGTCTTCTTTTTCTCCACACGCTTGTCTTTGTGCATGAGCCACACCTTCACGTAGGGGTCTGTAGTTAGTTAAAGATTACTGTTAACAACTGGCAAAGGAAGTCTTCACATCAATAAAAAGCAGCACATGTCTAGCAGGTATGAACTGTCAGAATCACTGCCCTCCTCTTGTTTGCTCTCAGTCTTTAAATGTGTAGGGGTTCTAAAAGAATGGGACTTAAGCTGAGGAACAGGAGCTAAGCTTGAGAATGAGTTTAAGAATCACAATAAAAAAGTTCAGAAACTATGTCTGCTGTCTGTGTTTAATGTTAGGAGATGTCTAAATTGTCCATGAGAAGATTACAAATGAATTACATTATGTAGTAACTGAAGCAAGGACAGAACGACCAGTTGGAAGACAGATGGTGAGAAAGCAGCGGAGCATGAGAATAAGACATGTTTAAAAATAAAACAGGTATGTCTGTATACCTGATGTGCCTCCAATGTCCATGGCTTTAAGGTTGCGTGCTTTGATAATATTGACAGTGATGGTGTTAGCAGTAGGATTATAACAGAGAGACACGAGCAGATCTCCTCGACTCCCCTGCAAATCAAGCACACACAAAATTGTTCTCATCAACAACAACAATAATGATGATAATAATAATAATAATAATAATAATAATAATGATGTTCACTTTTATTTCACCTTCATTCTTGTTGTTACCTCTTAAAGCACATTATCTTATATCTACTTCTATGCTTATGACAAGCATCAATGCATAAAAAGGACATATCGGTATAGTAAGAGGAAACAAGTATTTAACCACTGTTGCTTTTATTTTATATCATTTCAGTGTATATATTAAGTGCTTCATACATTTACTTTGACATTTCACTTTATTGCAGGTAGTATGAACCCGAGATATTTCATGTTTTGTCTGGTCAACTTCATTTCATTTGTTATTATACCTCCATTCCTGCATTTCAGGCCTCCAACACATTCCAAAAAAAGCAATTTTTTATAATTACTAACCTCGTGTGTTTCAGCCACAACAACTGCTTACAGATGTAATACAATTTCTAGAGCAATTCCATTGTGTAAAGAGCAAGGGCACAAGTCTAACATCTGTGATCTTTGATCCTTTAGACGGCACTGCATCAAGAACCATTCATCAATAGCTGATATAACCACATGGGTAGGGGATTAATTTGGCAAACCTTTGTCAAGCACTACAATACGTAGTTACATGCACAAATGCCACTCAAAACTTTACTGTGCAAAAAAAAAAATCATGTCCAGAAGTGGCATCAGGTTCTCTGGGCTTGGATGCATTTGGGATGGACCATCACACAATAGAAATGTGTGTTGTGGTCAAACAAATCAGTATTCCTGTTATTTATTGAAAGAAATAGATGCCATGTGCCTCCGATCAAAGATGAGAAGCACCATCCATACTGTTATCCCAACCTGAGAATATGCAGTCTTTGGTAAAAGATTGTACACAACCCAACTGGTTATGCTGTTAATGTTAGAAATTAACTGGTTTATGTAGCAATATTTCACAATGTGCTTTTACACTAATGATGAGAAAACTAAACGAGAACACAACGGTCTCTTGGAAAGAGTTGCTAGACAATCTAAAAATAGCAAGAACAACAGTATACAGTATACAAAAAGCAATATATGTACCTACATCCCATGCATTTAGACCAGCTATAAATGTTTAAATAAAACTAAATTAAATTAAAACTTTTTATTCAATAGTTTAGCTCATTATAATTTGAAAAAGAAGAAATAATCAAAAAACATTTAAAATTTTATGAATGGTGGAATGCTGGAGCATCATTCATATGGGGATTCAGCTCTGCAAACTGCTGAGTAAGTCTTTTTTCTTATACAAAGTAAACATCAATGGAACGATACACTGGGACATAAACTATATGGAAAAAGCTATCGAGACACCCCTTATAATTACTAACTTCATGTTTTTCCACAACAACATGCAATAAATCAATTTACAACTTTGTAGCAAACGTTTTGGGAAGGCCCATTCCTGTTCCTGTATGACTGTGCCCGTGAGCACAAAGAAAGGTCTATAAAGACATGCTTGATTTAAAGAAACACCATTAAACAGCTTTGGAATGAACTATGACATCAATTAAGGCTTTCTTGACCAACATCATTGCCCAGCCTTACGAAAGCTCTTTTGAATTTCCACAGACATACTTTACATTTTTATGAGAAGACTTCTCAGAGGAGTGGCTGCCGTTATAGCTGAAAAAGTCCAATTTGTTCTTAAAATAAGATGTCCAACTTGCTCATGGTCAGGTGTCCAAATACTTTTGGCCATACAGTGTACTAAGAGGATTTACTATTATCCTGATAAAAGCTAAATCGAAAACTTTAAACATAAAAGAAATTAAATGTGCGTGCATACACTATTACATCTACTGACTTAAATCCCATTAAAATACAGTATATGTAGGTTTTTGAATGTTCTAGTCCATTAGAGCAAAGCTAATAACCTAGAAGAATTGAAGACAGTTTGCTAAGAGCTGTGGGTCAAAACTGAACCACAATGCTGCAAATAAATCATTTTTACCACAAATGTCTCCAAGCTGTAATTGCCATTAATGGTTTAAAAGGGAATGAAAGAAGTGAAAGAATTGTACTCATACAATGTACGCATACCCAATCAATTTTTAATCTGATATCAACCCCTTATAAAAACATGTTTACTTTGAAGCTACTTACACTGCCATCACTGCATGGTTTCAGGTCCTTCCAGAAGGTCTGGTGTTGGCCCAGCTCCACTTTGTTTAGTGGAATGGACACCTCTCCTATCGGGTCATTCCTGCTGAAGCGGTCGTAATCCAACACCTGCATGTAGAGTTTTCGCTCTCGTACCTTCTCATATGGGAACCCTATTCAAACAGTGCACCAGGTACATTAACAACATTTACCTATAGTACTTTATTTTTGCATATTTGCTATCAATTACTTTTGGACAACTAGAAACATCTGTGATTCTATTGTGATGAAAACAAGAAGGCACGGTACTACAGCAAAATAGCAAAATATTAGTTTGTACATAAAAGTTAATAATAGGGGCTAAATAGCTCTCTCATCTATAGGTAGGTGAAAGTGTACAAACCCCATATCCAAAAAAGTTGGGACATTTGAACAAAGCAATAAAACAAGAATATGTGATTTGTTCATTCTCTTGAACCTTTATTTGACTGATGCAAGCAGAAGGAAAAGATTTTCAGTGTTTTCCACTGGCCAATTTAATTGTAATTTGTAAATATACACAAATATTGAATCTGATGCCTGCAAGTTACATAAGACAACTGTGATCTTGTATCAAGCAAGAATGGGCAAAAAACTGCAACAATAATTATTCTCAGTTTCCAAACAGTTAAAAAGTGTAATTAAAAGAAAAGTTGATGTAACACAGTGGTAAACATGCCTTTGTCACACCATTTTTGAGTGCATTGCAGACATCAAATTATTAATTTATCTTTACAAATGAAGCTGGTCAGATTTCACTGGAAATCTTTTCTTTGTACTTTGTTTCAAGAGAACAAATAAATCACAGATTCTTGGTTTTATTGCATTTAAAAAAAAAATGTCCTAACTTTTGAAGAAATGGGGTTTGTAGTGCTGCAAGTCAAAGTATATGTTTGTTAAAATGTTTGTGATTTTGGTAAAACAAGCTAGCACACCAGAGTCGAGATTTCAAATACATCGTTTCTAATCTCAGCTCTGTAATCCGACTGGGCTGGGCAGCCACATGAACAACGACTGGCTGTCGTTCATATAGGGTGGGAAAGCCAGACCAGGGTTCCTCATAACTGATGTACCTAGGACCTCTGCTGGCTGACTGATGGAGCCTGTGCAAAGTCAGGGAATAATGCATTGATGAGGGTGTGGCTCTCCGTATACAAGGCTGATCTGCATATGAACTCGCCTCGTGCAGGTGAAAAGATGCAGCCGGCTACTGCACATGTGTCGGAGGGGGCGTGTGACAGTTGCGATGCTCCTCAGTAAGCAGTGGAGGGTTGTATCGGTACAGAGGAAGCGTAATGCAATCAGGGTAATTGGATATGACTAGATTAGGGAGAAAATTGCACAAAAAACTGTTTGATTTTTTACAATTATGATTGATGTAAATATGTGTTTTCAGTATGTATTTCACTGCATGTCTAGGTGGCCCATGAGACTATATAGTCTTTATGAACAAGGTCTGGGAAACATAAAAAGAAAAAGTCAAACCTTCAAACAGGAACGTCTCATTCCAGTGAGGATTAAGGTTCTTCCTCTTAACTTTGGTCTCCAGTTTGTGCTTTTTGTCAGGCAGTAGGTAGATTTTTACAAAGGGATCTGAGGTTCCAGAGAAGTCTTTAGCGGGCAGGTCTTGGCCTTTTAGAATTTTGACAGTAAGTGTGGAGTCCTGGAAACTGTAGCCAACGCTGAACTGAATTCTGCCCAGCTTTTCACTGATTGGACCTTCATGATCTTCATCAGAGCCAGGAGATAACTAAACAGTGACACACACACACACACACACACACAGATAATCACAGAAGAGAGGTAAACTGTAATTAAGCTGGTTGAGGTTTGAGTGCTTTGAGTAAAATATTGTATAAATAAGGTGAAAGTAATTTAACTCAAATTCTGGTGTAATTTTGTTGCACTGATCTCACACACAAACATCTGTCATTTTAAAATCCTATTTTTCCTAATTGAGAATATGTTTTGTATTAGTGTAGTTTAATAATACGAGGCCAACTGTTAAGCAACCTGTTAAGCAAGGAAACTATCCTTCAAGGTATTTGTCTTTGGTTATTTCTTATTAGTTATAAAAATATGGATTCATCATTGCATGTGACCATGAAAAGTCATGACACCGTTGCTGACACTGTATTAAGCACTTTTTACATTTATATATTTACATTTATTGCATTTTTTTCTATTTATCCCCTATTTTATCCCTGATTGCAGTCGAGGTGGGTATGTTGCTGCTCACACCTCCTCCGACCCACGCGCAGCCCTTAGCGGAACCCTTTTTTACCCATGCATTCTGCACAGGTGCCTTCTGCACTCTGCCAATTAGGGTCCTTACAAAGCGTTTGAAGACCCCACCCACATAGTCCGGTCACCCCACCCTAGCAGAAACGAGTCTGCTGCAGGCACTGCCAATTATGCCCGCTAGATGGCGCCCAACCAACCGGTGGCAACGCCAAGTTTCGAACTGAGGAGTACAGAATCTCGTGCTGGGGTGCAAACAGAATATCCTGCTGCGCCACCTGGGCACCTACATTTATGGCATTTAACAGATACTTTCATCCTTTTCATTATTAGTCCTTACTTTAACCACTGAGCTACAACTGCCACTTAAAAAAGTGATGCTGAAAAAGAGTTATGAATTTGTGATGTAATTTCCAGTGGTCAGACATGTTGAGATTAACACTGTTGTCAATACAAAACCACAACAGTGAGACTTCTGGCAGGATCCAGAACATACACAATGGTGCACCAAGAAAACAAAGCGGACAGGTTTTTAAAGTTGTCATTTCTCATCTGGTGTTTCCAGGCTTCTGATTATTTAGTTTATATTTACACCAATTTAGTTCATTACTAATTCTCATCATATAGACACTGCTACAAAGAAAGTGCATCTAACCATCTAGATGCTTACTGTTTCATAATTAATGAAGATGATCATGATGATTCCTTTTAGCTGCTCCCATCATTCTGATCAGCAGATCAAACCTGATGCAACCCTTCTATTAATATTAGGCTTGGGACCGGCACTAAGGGTGCACTGATAGGTGTCCTCCCAATGGCTAGGTTCTCATAACACCATGCACCTTCTGTATTTATTAGCTCTTACCATTACACACAAGATCATGCTTATAGTGATATCATGTTTTGACTTAGAATACAGTTGGCCAAGCTACCAGTGTGTTACATTACCATGTGACCCTTACATTTAAAAAGCCTGCATTTCTATTTTTATAAATAACTAAAAAACAGATTTTCTTAGAAGAACTAGCCAAATGTGCCAGCGGGGTCAACACTGCTGCATAAATAAAAAAAGTGATATTTACTTCCCATGAAAAGATATACAGTGGGGGAAATAAGTATTTGATCCCCTGCTGATTTTGTAAGTTTACCCCCTTACAAAGACTTGAGCAGTCTATAATTTTTATGGAAGGTTTATTTTAACAGAGAGAGACAGAATATCAACGAAAAATCCAGAAAAAAAACATTAAATAAAAGTTATAAATTAATTTGTATTTAATTAAGGGAAATAAGTATTTGATCCCCTACCAACCAGCAAGAATTCTGACCCCCACAGACCGGTTATGTGCCCATGAGGCACACAAATTAGTCCTGTCCCTGTATTAAAGACTCCTGTCACAGAATCAGTTTCTTCCATTCAAATCTCTCGACCACCATGGGCAAGACCAAAGAGCTATCAAAGGACGTCAGGGACAAGATTGTAGACCTGCACAAGGCTGGAATGGGCTACAAGACCACCAGCAAGAAGCTTGGTGAGAAAGAGACCACTGTTGGTGCGATAATTCGAAAATGGAAGAAATACAAGATCACAATCACCCTCGCTCTGGAGCTCCATGCAAGATCTCACCTGGTGGGGTAAGAATGATTCTGAGAAAGGTGAGGTCAGTCCAGAATTACACAGGAGGAGCTTGTCAATGATCTCAAGGGAGCTGGGAGCACAGCCACCAAGTAAACCATTAGTTACACACTTCGCCGTAATGGATTGAGATCCTGCAGTGCCCGCAAAGTCCCTCTGCTCAAGAAGGCTCATGTACAGGCCCGTCTGAAGTTTGCCAATGAACACCTGAATGATTCAGAGAAAGCTTGGGAGAATGTGATATGGTCAGATGAGACCAAAATTGAGCTCTTTGGCATCAACTCCACTCGCCGTGTTTGGAGGCAAAGAAATGCCCGGTGGGGATGGTGTTCTTGGGGTCTTATCCAGCATTTCTCTGCTCCCAGTTCCCTTGAGATCATTGACAAGCTCCTCCCGTGTAATTCTGGACTGACCTCACCTTTCTCAGAATCATTCTTACCCCACCAGGTGAGATCTTGCATGGAGCTCCAGAGTGAGGGTGATTGACTGTGATCTTGTATTTCTTCCATTTTCGAATTATCGCACCAACAGTGGTCTCTTTCTCACCAAGCTTCTTGCTGGTGGTCTTGTAGCCCATTCCAGCCTTGTGCAGGTCTACAATCTTGTCCCTGACGTCCTTTGATAGCTCTTTGGTCTTGCCCATGGTGGTCGAGAGATTTGAACGGAAGAAACTGATTCTGTGACAGGAGTCTTTTATACAGGGACAGAACTAATTCGTGTGCCTCATGGGCACATAACCGGTCTGTGGGGGTCAGAATTCTTGCTGGTTGGTAGGGGATCAAAAACTTATTTCCCTTAATTAAATAAAAATTAATTTATAACTTTTATTTAATGTTTTTTTTCTGGATTTTTTTTTGATATTCTGTCTCTCTCTGTTAAAATAAACCTTTCATAAAAATTATAGACTGTTCAAGTCTTTGTAAGAGGGTAAACTTACAAAATCAGCAGGGGATCAAATACTTATTTCCCCCACTGTATACACCGATCAGCCATGACATCAAAACCACTTCCTTGTTTCTACCCTCACTGTCCATTTTATCAGCTCCACTTACCATATAGAAGCACTTTGTAGTTCTACAATTACTCACTGTAGTCCGTGTTTCTCTACATACTCTTTAGACTGCTTTCACCCTGTTCTTCAATGGTCAGGACCAGTGGCGGAGCCAGACAATTTTCACAGGGGTGGCCAGACTGAGACCATTGCTCACACAGGGGTGGCACAGAAACTGATACCTTTTTTTATGTGGTCACTCACTCATTTACCTATACAGGCAGTAAGTGCCATGTAGAATTACATCACGAAGAATAATAAGCTTTTTTTCTCTCTTCATTTTCCCTGACAAGTGAAAAACCAAAATATAGCCTATAACCTTAACATTATGAGGAAGAATTTCAAAGCTATTCCTTTGCAATACATTATCATTTGGCTGCCAACTTGTGTGTAATGATGAGACTCATTTGAACCCCAGAACATGCTAGTGTGAATTCATGGAAAACTAATTTTAATTTTCTTTAATTTTCTGATACAGACTGACCAACACTATTAAGCCAAATCAGCATTGAAAATAGACTTTACTTTTAACAGCCTTCTACAATGCTGGAGCTTCTTAAAACGGAATATATTCTTTTAAATAGAAGTGTTATTTAACTGCTATTAAATTGTTTTCCAACAAAATCCGCCCAATTAGGCGGATAACCGCCCAATCTGGCAATCTTTATTCGTAGCTCGCCACAAATACTACTAAATAGTACTAGTAGCACTATGTAGTACTGCTTCTGTAATTGTGTTGGTGGTTGACATTTATGTCGTGTATTACTGCATGGTTTTGGGGGAGAACTACTTCTTTGAGGTGCGCTGTTGAATTGCGTCCCTGTGAGAACACCTGCGTGCAGAAATGCTTCCGCAAAAAAAGTTGCCGGCAAAGCGGTGATGGGGGGGGGGCCGGAGGGGTGGCCGAAGATTCATTTATGGTGGCCATGGCCACCACTGGCCACCCCCTGGCTCCGCCCCTGGTCAGGACCCCCACAGAGCAGGTATTATTTAGGTGGTGGATCATTCTCAGCACTGCAGTGACAATGACATGGTGGTGGTGTGTTAGTGTGTGTTGTGCTGGTACGAGTGGATCAGACACAGCAGAGCTGCTGGAATTTTTAAATACCATGTCCTCACTGTCCACTCTATTAGACACTCCTACCTAGTTGGTAGTTGGTCCACCTTGTAGATGTAAAGTCAGAGACGATCGCTCATCGCTCAGTATTTTTGGTTTCGCTCAGTATATTTGGATCACTCAAGTATAGTGACACAATTCACATCAACTGCATATCAGTTGAACTGTGATCGCAAGTATACTGAAAAAATATGTGTAATAATTCAATGATATGAACTAAATAATATGCTTCTAACTTTGCAGAAACAGTTTTTCAGCATTACTATGCCCCTTCGCACAAAGCCAGGTCTATAAAGACACGAAGAAAAGCTTGGTTAAAGAAACTACAGTAGCCTACACAGAGCCCTGATCTCAGCCCCACTGAATAGCTTTGGAATGAACTGGAAGACCAGTAGCAGTGTCTATAGTTGGTAGTTGGTCCACCTTGTAGATGTAAAGTCAGAGACGATCGCTCATCACTCAGTATTTTTGGTTGGTGGACAATTCCCAGTACAGCAGTGACAGTGAGGTGTTTAAAAAATCCATCAGCGCTGCTCATACCAGCATAAAACACACCAGCACACCACTACCATGTCCATTAAGTCCTGACCATTGATGAACAGCATGAAAGGGGCCAACAAAGCATGCAGAGAAACAGATGGACTACAGTCAGTAATTGTAGAACTACAAAGTGCTTCTATATGGTAAGTGGAGCTGATAAAATGGACAGTGAGTGTAGAAACAAGGAGGTGGTTTTAATGTTATGGCTGATCAGTGTATGTAAGGTTATACTCACAACACTTTTATTATTTAGGAATTTTAAGCCCCCTAACATATTAAGTGACTGTTCTTCATATCCACCTGGGTCCTTTAAATCATGCCAAACCACCCTTTTAACAGTTCCTTTGTTAGCAATACAAAGAAAAGTAAGACAGAACATAATAAGTTTGTGAGCAAACCCATCTTACCATAACCATGTCTCCTGTGAGTGAATTAGCGAGATCAGAGACAGAGGAATGGCCATCAGCATCTGGAGGATGACTTTTAGGACTGTTTCCTGGCTTATTTCCCATATTCCTACTGCAAAAAGACAGATATAGAGAGCAGAGTGAGAGAAAGAAAAAGTGACTTTCCGCACAGGGTGGGTTATTATTTAATGTGACTAGCTCTGACTCATATTGACTCAGAAGGTTCTCTCACATCAAACAACTTCAATACTAAAAAATATACCAGCATTTCTTCATGGGATCCACATAGACAGTATGTATGTGATGAAAATTAAGCTTTGCAAAGGAATACATTCATAGACATAATTTTGAACCAAAAAATGAGAGAGGAATATAATATATACCATATTGAAGATTTAAATCCCAACTTACATATTATAGCAAGCACCATAGTTACCTCATTACACACACAAACAACTATAGAAATAATAAAGCAATTAACACTTAACAGTAAGGAAAAACATTTTGACTGCAAACAGGCATTTGAAAACATTCACATACGCATTACCAAATGCACACAATGCTTAGATCTGCTCAATCATTCAGTGATGTTCTTTTTCAGTCCATAGGTGAATGTACGAACAAGAAAGCTGACAGACATCAAATATAGACAGACAACAAACAATATAGAGATACAAAACCTATCAAGCGATAAGAATGATTTAGTAGCAATTCTCTTAGAGCAGGTACTGAGCTGATAAAACAACATCTATAAATGGCCTGTTTTTATTATAAAGACAAGCTAAAGCAAAACAATCGTTTACATACTATAAAGATTATGCAGGTATTATAGAACTTTTATGGAAAGACCTATCCAACAACATGTATACAAGTGTTAACCTGAGGGTCAAAGAGAGAGAGAGAGAGCGAGAGAGACAGGAAAGTAATAAAGAGACAGACAGAGAAAGAGACCACATTGAAATCAACTAGTAGACTGACTGGTACAGTAGGAGACATTGCAAATAAAGTGTTCAACACCGAGGCCCTGATTTACTAAAATCCCAATTAAAGAGTTCAAATCTGTGTGAGTAGTATGACTGTGGAGGCTGATTTAACAAGAATACTAAGGTGATTTGCAAATAAAAATACATTTCAATTTTTCAAAGTACAAATGAGATTTTTCAAATGAGTTTTTATTAGGTTTGGACCCCAGTAAAGTTACTGTCATGCAACCCGTATGGACTAAAAAACTAATAATACAACTACAACTTATAATGAATACTAAAAGAATATGAACAATTTGGATCACTCAAGTATAGTGACACAATTCACATCAACTGCATATCAGTTGAACTGTGATCACAAGTATACTGAAAAAATATGTGTAATAATTCAATGATATAAACTAAATAATATGCTTCTAACTTTGCAGAAACAGTTTTTCAGCATTACTATGCCCCTTCGCACAAAGCCAGGTCTATAAAGACATGAAGAAAAGCTTTGTTAAAGAAACTCCAGTAGCCTACACAGAGCCCTGATCTCAGCCCCACTGAATAGCTTTGGAATGAACTGGAAGACCAATTGAGGCTTTCTTGAACAACACCAGTCATACAAATGCTCTTTTGACTGAATGTGTATAACTTCCAACAGACTTCGTTCAAAGTCTTGTGAGAAGCTTTCTAAAAAGAGTAGCTTGTTATAGCTGAAAAATTCACATAGAGGTCACTCATTAATACCATTTGTTTTATGGTCAGGTGACCAAATACTTTTGGCCATATAGTGTATCACTTGATATAAAGATGACACACGTGTGAGAGATCAATGATATTCATTTAACAATTTGTGGATCATTAGGCAGCATGGCACAAAATTAATAACAGCAGACCCAATGTTGGAGTAAAATATGTTCCTGTAGGTGAGACATGTTACAAATACATAATACAGTATAAACATTTTGTCCCATATAGAGCTAGATTACACTGATATATAAATATGTCTTTATTTTTGGTCAGTTATTGCCATTTTTAGTCTACTCTGACTATAATAACTGTAGTACATTACAGTATGTTATAGTATGTTAGTAGTGCTATTAATGTAAAATCTTGAAATGACTTTTACACACTATAGGCACTAATATTTCCATCAATCCTGGTCTGTATTTTATATCTTTAGGCATAAATGCCTTTTTTTTTACATTTGCAAATCTGTAGTAAACCAGGGCCCCAGACAGTAACAGCAACAGACAAATGAATTGGATGGACTGATCACAGAAAAAACAACAGACAACAAATATGGCAAGACAACAATTCAGACAGGATCTGGAGGAAAGAGAAAGAGGGAAAACAGAAAGTTCTCTATTTAGTGAGAAGAGGCAACATATTATTAGCATGACTGCAGACCAAAGGTAAAGCATAGTCAGACAAAGTTGAATGAAATCATGAGAAAGACTAAACCAGCATTGTGGTATCAGAAGAGCAGAGCTGCTAGAAAGGAAAGGGAGAGAAAAGAAGAGCAAGATAAGCCTGAAAAAACAAGAATGCTTAATCTGGTCAGTCAGAGAAAGAATAAAGAAAGGAAATAAAATAAAATCAAGCTCAAAAGAATTAGATAGCTAAGCAAAGGAGAGTACGCTGGAAAAGGAGAAAAAGTGAGAGAAACAGGATACTTTTGAGATTAGTCTGATAAGAGGCCAGGAGGAAATTTCTCAGATTAGAAAAAGCTGGATCAAAGAGAAAAAAAAGAAGAGTGAATCTAAAAGGAAAAAAAAGCAAGAATAAAGAGAGCTGGAGAAAAAAACAGAGAGCAAGAATGAAATCCAGTAAGTATAACATAAGGAAGACACAAAGACGACCAACAAACAAATTATAGATAGTACAACCACATAATAGTTAGGGACAGACACAAACTTGGGCGAATAGACGGACGGACAGGCGAGGGTGAGGAAATACAGACAAGAAAAAAATAAGCCTCTTTAGAATGGTGGGGAGAGAAGGAAAGAAGAGAGGAAAAAACTAAATTTCTATGTTTACTGTGGCTACTGTAGTAAAGAATAAAAAATCTATTACTTGGTGGACCCCAACAATCTAAAGAGTGTGGCAGGGTTCCAAAGACCTCGGTCGGGAAGGTAAATACAAACGGCTCATTCAAAATTTGAATAGAAAATCCATAAACTGTCTGTCTGTCACCATGTTTCAAATTTCAACCTTGATGTCGAAGGTTAATAGAAAACATTATATTATTTCAGCAGCATTTTTTTTGCAATGCACTTATGAAATCAATGAAGACATACAGACAATTCCAGACAAGTTTAAAATACAAATAGAGCAGGCTGGGTCAGGAAAGCAGACAGCACAACATTTAGATTACAGACAGATAGACAGAAAGACAGCCAGGGAGACAGACACGCAAACGGACCGACGGACACACACAGACAAACATAAGACTAGGATAGAAAGGGGATAAGGGGTGAAGATAAAATTTACATGCAACAAATTCAAGTAATTGGTTAATCGCATAAGTGTGGTGCCCAATGTGGTAGATTATATAATTAGTTCCTAATTTGTCAGGTGATTTGTTAATTAGTTATAATTTTTAATGATGCAGAGCTGTGTGCAGAGTTAAGTGGTTACAAACAGGAATAAAAACTGGAGAAAATGTGGAACATAAGAGAAAACCATGTATGGCCTTTCTAAACTGTGACCTCTCAAAGGTGAAGTGGTAAAGATAGGTTAACATGAGGTAAAAGAAAACACTGGAAAAAAAACTATATATATATACATATATATATATATATATATATATATATATATATATATATATATATATATATATATATATATATATATACATATATATATACACGGTGTATCACAAAAGTGAGTACACCCCTCACATTTCTGCAAATATTTCATTATATCTTTTCATGGGACAACACTATAGACATGAAACTTGGATATAACTTAGAGTAGTCAGTGTACAGCTTGTATAGCAGTGTAGATTTACTGTCTTCTGAAAATAACTCAACACACAGCCATTAATGTCTAAATAGCTGGCAACATAAGTGAGTACACCCCACAGTGAACATGTCCAAATTGTGCCCAAAGTGTCAATATTGTGTGTGACCACCATTATTATCCAGCACTGCCTTAACCCTCATGGGCATGGAATTCACCAGAGCTGCACAGGTCGCTACTGGAATCCTCTTCCACTCCTCCATGATGACATCACGGAGCTGGTGGATGTTAGACACCTTGAACTCCTCCACCTTCCACTTGAGGATGCGCCACAGGTGCTCAATTGGGTTTAGTCCATCACCTTTACCTTCAGCTTCCTCAGCAAGGCAGTTGTCATCTTGGAGGTTGTGTTTGGGGTCATTATCCTGTTGGAAAACTGCCATGAGGCCCAGTTTTCGAAGGGAGGGGATCATGCTCTGTTTCAGAATGTCACAGTACATGTTGGAATTCATGTTTCCCTCAATGAACTGCAGCTCCCCAGTGCCAGCAACACTCATGCAGCCCAAGACCATGATGCTACCACCACCATGCTTGACTGTAGGCAAGATACAGTTGTCTTGGTACTTCTCACTAGGGCGCCGCCACACATGCTGGACACCATCTGAGCCAAACAAGTTTATCTTGGTCTCGTCAGACCACAGGGCATTCCAGTAATCCATGTTCTTGGACTGCTTGTCTTCAGCAAACTGTTTGCGGGCTTTCTTGTGCGTCAGCTTCCTTCTGGGATGACGACCATGCACCAGGCGTATGGTCTGAGCACTGACAGGCTGACCTCCCACGTCTTCAACCTCTGCAGCAATGCTGGCAGCACTCATGTGTCTATTTTTTAAAGCCAACCTCTGGATATGACGCTGAACACGTGGACTCAACTTCTTTGGTCGACCCTGGCGAAGCCTGTTCCGAGTGGAACCTGTCCTGGAAAACCGCTGTATGACCTTGGCCACCATGCTGTAGCTCAGTTTCAGGGTGTTAGCAATCTTCTTATATCCCAGGCCATCTTTGTGGAGAGCAACAATTCTATTTCTCACATCCTCAGAGAGTTCTTTGTACCCAAAACACCAAATTTAACAGCCCTGCTCCCCATTTACACCTGGGACCTTGACACTTGACACCAGGGAGGGACAACGACACATTTGGGCACAATTTGGACATGTTCACTGTGAGGTGTACTCACTTATGTTGCCAGCTATTTAGACATTAATGTCTGTGTGTTGAGTTATTTTCAGAAGACAGTAAATCTACACTGCTATACAAGCTGTACACTGACTACTCTAAGTTATATCCAAGTTTCATGTCTATAGTGTTGTCCCATGAAAAGATATAATGAAATATTTGCAGAAATGTGAGGGGTGTACTCACTTTTGTGATACACTGTATATACAGTATATATATATATATATATACGTATATACAGTATATATATATATGCTGACCATTGACAGGTGAAGTGAATAACACTGATTATCTCTTCATCATGCCACCTGTTAGTGGCTGGGTATATTAGCAAGTGAACATTTTATCCTCAAAGTTGATGTGTTAGAAGCAGGAAAAATGGAAGCGTAAGGATTTGAGCGAGTTTGACAAGGGCCAAATTGTGATGGCTAGACGACTGGGTCAGAGCAGCTCCAAAACTGCAGCTCTTGTGGGGTGTTCCCGGTCTGCAGTGGTCAGTATCTATCAAAAGTGGTCCAAGGAAGGAACAGTGGTAAACCGGCGACAGGGTCATGGCTCATTGATGCACGTGGGGGAGGGGGGGGCCCGTGTGGTCTGATCCAACAGACGAAGTACTGTAGCTCAGATTGCTGAAGTAGTTAATGCTGGTTCTGATAGAAAGGTGTCAGAATACACAGTGCATCACAGTTGCAGGGCTGTTTTGGCAGCAAAAGGGGGACCAACACAATATTAGGAAGGTGGTCATAATGTTATGGCTGATCAATGTATATATATCTCCTTTTCATTTCAGTGCATCACAGCCTGTTTTTTTTTTTCTTATTATTGATCAAAAGGTGACAGTGTGCCGTGTGCATCTGGACTAAGAGCTGCATTATTGTATTGCGCCCAAAAGCTCACAGTGATCTTTGCTATTCTCTAGGGCGGGGTGTCAGACTTTAACAGCTAATCAACAGTGGCATTTACAGAGAAAGAAAGTAGGTTTAACTTTTTTTTCTTTAGACTGTAGTTTCTTGAACATTTTTATTTTGCTTTTAAATAGAATCTTTTCAGTGGAGCTTGGCATTGAATATTACTGATTGGGTACAAACAAGCTTTACAGAATGTTAAACCTAACCTGTATTAACCAACAAGCAGCTCGCAGCTTCAGGAAGCCAGATCTTTTCTTTTTTTTTTTAACAATTTTAGCTATTATACAGGAACGTTCTAGAACACTTAGATAGGAGAAATACAAACATTATATTTAGGATGATTGCTGAATGTTCATTCAGGATTATTCCTAAAACCTTAATCAGGATAGTTCCAGAACTTTGTACAATATTGTTTTCTTCTTTTATTTAAATAGTTTTAGAACACTAATTTAGGATAGTTACTTAACTATAAACAGGTGCCATTAAAATGGTTAACCCCCCAGTGCAAATTAGGGTTAATAGCAAAATCTACGGACTTTCAGCTGTTTGCAATAAACCAATCAAATCAATTTGACTGATTTGATTGACAAAATGACATTTCTCCAGATTCAACACAAAATGCCAATTTTATTTACTACTGCAGATTGGATTGAATTATTTAACCTCCTGAAAAGAATTCTTCATAATAACACACATTTGCAAATCAGTAACAAAGTCTTTATTAGTTTATTAGGTGTGCTTGAGATAAAATACATTAAATACCTAGACTGGCTGGGGGTTTGTTGTCTGTGATGTTAAATTGCATGTTAAAAATATAGTCAGGAGAGTTGTCAAAAAAAATAATAGAGGAGATAATTGCCCTGCAGTACTGAATGTTCTTAGAGATACAGTTTAAAGCATAGTTTGTAAGTTTGAAATTGCAAGACATTGCACAGTAAGGTCTCCATGCCTGAACTCCAAGATGTTCACCTCTGCTGAGCCAAAAGCAACAAAGGTTGGCTCTAATACGCCACAGAAGTTTGGATCAGAGTGGTATGTCTGGAAGGGTAAGAAAGAAGCACACGCTGTAAAGAACATTCTGCTTACAGTGAAGCATGGCAGTGACTTGGTGATGTTCTGAGGCTGCTTTGCTCACTCTGGCACTGGAAACCTACAGTGTGTGGAGGACATGATGGATTGTTTTAAGTATCAGGAAAACTTTATGGAAGCTGAAGCTTAGACATCATTGGAACGTCCAACAGGACAGTGACCAAAGAAGTCCTGGTAGTTTCTAGAGTGGCCGTCACTATGGGCTGCTTTAAAACCTATAGGAAATCTTTGGCGGGATTTAAAGAAGGTGGTTGCTGCAAGCAAACCCAAGAATAGCCCATGAACAACAGGCTAATATTTCTCAGGAACATGACCAGATGCTGGTGTATGGCTATGGATCACGTTTGCAGGAGGTCATAATAGCAAAAGGGTGCTCAAAAAGGTATTAAAGAAGCTTGTCCTAAGTAGTATTTAAAAGTGAATTTGAATTTGGAGAAAGCACTTGTTATATTAGTTTTAAGCTATTTAAATTGTTTTTGCTTGACTGGTTTATTGCAAACAGCTGAAAGTTCATAAATTTGGTAATAAACCTAATTTACAATGGAGGTTGAATAATTTTTAATGCAACTGTATTTTATTTAAATCTTTAAGAACCAGGGTGGAAACAACTTCTCACAAATTTCCATAATGCTGTGGCTTTGCAAGACAAAAGTCAGCCAGTGCAAAAATCAAAAGGAGGTATCATCATGCATCACTGAAAACCTTTAATCTTGCATGTCAATATTTTCTAGTGTAATATATAAAAGATTAAAGAGCACAAAAAAGAAAAAAAAGAAAAAAAAACTGAATTTAGACATTTACTTCAGTGTTGTTCTTATGATCAATAAAAGGTGGTAATAAAAAGAAGCTTTGCTTATTACTGGATTAATATTTAATAAAATTAAACACTTTAGCATTTTTAACCTGTACAGAAACTGTATTGTAATCATGATTAACACAAATAATCTTATCACATATACGCCATCAGCCTAATTTCAAGCTGGGAGTGATGGGATAAACAGATGTGTTTTAGAGAATTTGTGTTCATTCTGCCCCCTACTGCTGGTTTCTCATACTGCTTTATTGGCGTAGCTGTCATTAGGGTTCATTAATTTGAGGAACACTTTAGCAATTTTTAACTTTGGTTAATTTTGATCCAGCTGTATTTGTGGTGTTTGGTAATTAAATACATTTCCCTGTCTTTTGAAAATGGCCAAAGAAAGAAAAGTCTTGGAGCAGTTACTGATCTTTGTCAATGAACATTGACCCTGTGTTCACATGTACAGTGTTTTTGCAAATAATAGATGATTGAATTATAACATTCTCTTATACATGCAGTTGTAACACCATTATTGTGAGATCATTGACAAGCTCCTCCCGTGTAATTCTGGACTGATCTCACCTTTCTCAGAATCATTCTTACCCCACGAGGTGAGATTTTGCATGGAGCTCCAGAGTGAGGGCGATTGACTGTGATCTTGTATTTCTTCCATTTTCGAATTATCGCACCAACAGTGGTCTCTTTCTCACCAAGCTTCTTGCTGATGGTCTTGTAGCCCATTCCAGCCTTGTGTAGGTCTACAATCTTGTCCCTGACTGTGGGGGTCAGAATTCTTGCTGGTTGGTAGGGGATCAAATACTTATTTCCCTTAATTAAATACAAATTAATTTATAACTTTTATTTAATGTTTTTTTTCTGGATTTTTTGTTGATATTCTGTCTCTCTCTGTTAAAATAAACCTTCCATAAAAATTATAGACTGTTCAAGTCTTTGTAAGGGGGTAAACTTACAAAATCAGTAGGGGATCAAATACTTATTTTCCCCACAAAATAACCCCATTATTTTACATAAGCCTAAAATATATGCAGTTACACGGGACCATGGAATACATTGACAGGTTTTCAATAAAAATTTAAATTTCAATAAAATAAGAAACTCAACGTCTTTAAAACTCGACGCCACTCCCAGAACCAATTGAAGTCGAGTTTTAAGTTACTACTGTACTGCTATCTGTGAGACCCCGTCTCTGGCAGGTGAAAAGAACCCATTCAGTACTGAGCATCTGATAGTTTGTGGCTCTCCTTGGTCAGGGTGGGGGTCTGCAGCAGAGGTGGAAGTTACAGTTAGAGATTTAGACACGACTTTTTGGAAGAAAAAAAACTTTTCCTTATTATTTTTCCTAAATATTTTCCTTTGACCTCTCTTTTTAATTGACTTCAATTTAATTGAGAAACAGGGGAAGTATAAAAGAAAAACAACTTTTGCTAGTAAATATGAGCTGTGTTCATTATAAAGGGATTTCAACTTGTTTGAGTGCTGATAAATAAATGTATCACTTTAGAAAATAAAAGAGAAGAGACACTGCTGCATGCACTGGCTGAATGGCTAGCCAATTTCATTATTCAGCATAGAGCTGACTGTGTGTGCGTAGTTTAAAACTGTCTGTTTTTATAGCTGAAGTCTGGTATTCTTTCTTATTGCCAAACAATCAGCTATAAAAAATCAGAACCGCCTAAAGGATAAACAAGACAACTGCAGTTAAACTGACATAAAGATTGTAAAAACACAAAATACAGAGAAATGTGTTTAATTGCCAAACACCACAGTTACAGCTGCTTCAAAATTAAGCAAGGTTCAAAATGGTTAAAGTGTTTCTCAAACTAATGAACCCTAGAGATATCTAAGCTGCTAGAGCAGTAAAGGGCATGACAAACCAGCAGTAGGGGGCAGAATGAACACAAATTCCCCACAACACTTCTGTTCATCCCATCACTCCCAGCTCGAAAGTAGGCTGTTGGCATAGCAACCAACGGGTGAAGTGTGGGTAAGTAAGAGTGTGTGAGTGTATGTGTGATGTAAAGAGTCTTTATTTTGGGAGGGTGGCATAGGGAGGCAGCAAACATACAGATACAGGACAAACACAGCAGACAAAAAGAGGATATATGACAGGTGCAGGTGAGAGCCTCAGTAACTTACACACTCACACATATGGACTAGGGAACACACATTCAGAGATAGGCGGCCGGCCCATTTGTAGTTCACCGTGACCTGTTATACTATCCTGCTGTTACCTGCCCGGGGGGCTGCATGTGGCACCCCTCACCGACACAGCAGAGGGCAAAGTGGGGAGAACAGCCTCGACTGCAGGGCTGGAGAGAGACGCGAGAAACACAACCATCCCTCCCTCCCTCCATCCCACCCTCCCTCCCTCCATTAGTCTTTTTTATCTGCTGTCTAGAGATCCCCACAGCAAGTCAACGACAATAATACAGTGCACACACACACACACAGACACACGCAAAGTCATTCATATTTATTGCACACACTCTTCTAATCAGATTTATAAACCTACATACATAAACCCTCACAAACGCACAGACATACAGTCTAAACATTAAAATATTAATCCAGCACATCTTCTCTAAGCTGGGTGTGTCTTCCTAGCAGACCCTGTTAAATAGTGATCAGTGGAGAGAGAGTATGAGAGGCTATTACATAACCAACCCACCCCAGAAAACACAAGGCATGATTTAGTCTCTATTTATGAGGAAAAATAATTGATACCCAACACACAAATACTTGAAGTGAAGCTACTGCTTAACAATCGCATTATTATAAGTTTAATTTTATATATCATCATTTTCTGCAAAATGGTTTATAATTTTTAATATTTATACATTAAATGTTCACATAATAATTCAATAATTTCCTTCGGGATAAATAAAGTATCTATCTATCTATCTATCTATCTATCTATCTATCTATCTATCTATCTATCTATCTATCTATCTATCTATCTATCTATCTATCTATCTATCTATCTATCTATCTATCTATGCATACATTAACATGGATAGAGAAATATAAAAAACCTCTCCTATTGTACAAATTTCCTTCAAAGTGCATTTACAAATTCAAGACTCTACTACTCAAAGCAGAAACCATACATCAACACCATCAAGAAATACTGCTGAATTCTCTGGGCTTAAGGTCATCTGATATTTGGTCTGATGTGTTCACCTTTCAGACTGTTTTTGCAGATATGGGCATTGTATTCTTCAGGCAGAAATTTAAAACTACTATCAAGATCGTTGCCAGCACAAAGGTACTTGCACATCTGTGAAAGCAACATTAACGCTGGGGTAAATACACATTTTGGAGCAACGTACACTGTCTTTTAGACCACAGCTTTTACAGTATCGATTCAGACTTAAGTCAGACAATTTCAATGTCATCCTGCATGCTGTCTCTAATTAAAACTGTTTAAAACATGATGTAGTGAAATATACAACAATGGATACCATAGTATAGTTCAGAGGTGGGCAATTAATTTTTCCAAGGGGCCACATGAGAAACTGGGACTGTTGTAAATGGCCGGACCAATAGGGTGAACTTAATTCGAAATAGCAGTCCCTTAAAAATGAAAAACAAAGCCATTATTTACATCCGATTTCTAATTACCACTGACCTCATGCGGGCCAGATGGGGACTGCGAAAGGTCCGGATGTGGCCCGGGGGCTGTACATTGCCCAGGTGTTATCTAGTTATATATTAAGCAAAAATAAGAAAGATAATTAACTATCACAACTAAACCTACAGCCTTTTTGTAGGTTTCAAAACAAAGTTTTTAATGTTGTTAAGAGAAAAGTTAGTGTAACATAGTGGTAAACATGCCACTTTTTTGGAGGGTAGAGCATAATGTATTCAGAATTTATAGGAAGAAGGCCCTGGGGTTGAATTCCCACGCAATCTGGGTACTTTCTGTCTAGAGTTTGCATGTTCTCCCCATGTCTGCATGGGTTTCCTCGCACAGTCCAAATTTTCCTATATTTCGCCCAGTGAATTATATCCACTGCGACTCTAAATAGGATAAAGTGGTAGTAAAACAGACAATAAATAAATAAATATTTTAAAATATTTAACCACCCCCCCCCCCCCACCTTAAAAGGTATTACGGTGAGGTGTATAAAAATAAATAAAAATAAACAACAATAAGTCTCAGCAAACTAATTAATTGATACATGCAAGCAATTTTGACAATTCGACAATTTTGAGTTTTAATGAAAATCTAGTTCAAACATCCATGTGCCAAATAACCCCAAACCTCAATACTTTCTGGACCATCCTTTTGCCTTGATAACCTCTAATAACCTTGAGTGAGTACTAACAAGCTTCTGACACCTCTCTTCTGGAATCTTCACCCATTCCTCTTGTGTTTGATGCTTGTGTTTGATGGCTATTGTGTTGCAACTGCTTTATTTAAATCCCACCAGAGATTTCCTATCAGCCTTAAATCTAAAGACTTCAGGATATTCCAGGATTAATTTCCTACCCAAGCTTTGGTTAACTCGGAAGTGTGTTTGGGATAATTGTCCAGTTATCGCCAAGGTTCAATTTCACCATAGAAGGAATAACATTCCTCCTCAAAATACAGTACCTTGGCATTTCTGTAAATTACCAATGCCAGCAACACTGTCAAAAAAAAAAAAACATCTCCACATCATCACTGACCCACCTCTCTGCTTGGGGATAGCATCTTCTGGTCATAAGCCTTGCTCTTCTTGTGCCACACAAACCACTGACCCATGTGGCCAAACAGTTTCAGCCTGTCCAATTTCCTTCTAGTGTAGTCCAGTCCACCCTTCCTATGCTGCATGGTCAAAAGTGGTGTGTGACATAGAGTCCATACTTGAAGTCCTTCTTATGGTTCCACTGACACATTTGTCCCAGCCTTCATCAGATCATCCTATAAGTATTTTACAGTAACACTGATGTATGTTTTTGTCATGCTGAGATTGCTAAGGCCCCTGGAAGTGTGGAATGTCTGGACAATATTCCCAGTGGTTCAAGGTCTTGGAAATCTTACACTCATTGCCGTTCTGGCACAATTACATGATCTTTCTCAGTTTTTGTGACAGCTTCTAAGTTTTCACACCTTGAACACTTGACTTTCTGAGTGATGTTTATATAACACATCACAACTGAAAAAATATTGGTTGTTATTAAGTTCCCAATGTTTAATTATTTTTAGAGATGCATGAGTACCGATACTGGTATCGGGTATTTGCTCGATACCGCGCTCATTAACTTGTACTCGTACTCGCAAACGAGGCTCCGATACTAAACATCCGATACCGTGTGCCTAGTGCACGTTGCTGCGTTTTACCTAGTTCACACTACACGATTTTTGCCCTGATTTTCGCTCGGCGACTGGTCGGCGCTAGATTTGCCGGCTCGGGAGCAACTCGGCGTTCGCTCGGCGATCAAAACTCGGCTCTCGATCGCTAAGTGTGAACTATCCAACAACTCGATCCGACCTGCTCGCCAAGCGCTCGAGTTTTCTAGCACGTCAGATATCTGATCTCAGATGTGCGACTGGGAATGAGTGACATGTCGAACAGCCAATGAGAACGCAGGATACGGTGTGAGGGGAAATGCAGGAGAGGAGTGTAAACAGGTGGGACAGGGGGATAATATAGTTTATATCAGAATACACCGGCACACACACACACGTTTTACAGTATTTCTGACCTGATCGTTCTCTACAAATCATAACAAAACACCAACATTGCAAAAAATATTTATTAACCTCCAACTCACTACAGAACAATTTATGCTATTCGTGTTGCCAAATCCACTCAGATTCATTTATTTTTCCTCCTTGATTTCATCACGTCAGCGCACAAACACTTTGATCACTCGCTACTTGTTGACGTGCATTTTTGGACGTGGTATCATTAAACTTCTCGTCACTTCTCACGTGTGTTTTTGTTTAAAAAAAAAACGGTATTCTAAATAGGTATTGGTATCGGTATCAGTATCGGCAAGTACAAAAATACATGTACTTGTACTTGTACTCGGTTGGGAAAAAATTGTATCGATGCATCCCTAATTATTTTGTAACCCAACTGTTAGTTGAACTACTCCTTTATCATGATCATGGTAGTGGTGGGTCTAATTCACTGGGCAACAGCAGGAACCACTCTGTACAGTTTGCCAGTCCATGAAAAATCTAGTGTCTTTGTACTATTTTTAATTAAATACAGATAAGACAGTTTGAATATTAAGGAAGTTTTCAAAGTTTTTAGAATTAGGCTTCTGGTTATTGAAGATGAGCCCACTGTCAAAAAAGCTTATTATGGCTAATAAAAAATAAACCTAAACAAGCAATGAACAAATTATTAGCTACAGAATCTTTGCTAAATACATAAATAAACAGATAAAAAATTAAAAGAAAAGAAGTAACACAAAATCAGGGGAAACTACATTAAACCGCAGCTTAAAGCATTTAAAACAAGCTCTGAAAATAGCACAGCTGAGGAACATATAAGACTAAAAAACATCAAGGAGAAAATGACGATTTGAACTGTGTGTCGTTGATACATAAATCAAGGCCTATAAACTTCACAACTGCACAGTATTTCTTCACCACAGAAACAGAATCTAACCAGGTCAGTGATTACAGTCTAGACATAGAGACGTTGTAGTCTAGATCTGAAAAGATCTGAGCTCCATAGAGTGAAAACATTATATGGTTACAAAGACAACTGAGACTTCCTTTTTTCCAGTAAGAAATAAATTCTTAACTTCATAACCCGACATACCAGATTATAAGAAACTGTAAAAAGCATTGAATTGCACTGAAGTAGACACATACAGCAAAACTTGTTGTATATTTGACCATGTACAGTGTATCACAAAAGTGAGTACACCCCTCACATTTCTGCAGATATTTAAGTATATCTTTTCATGGGACAACACTGACAAAATGACACTTTGACACAATGAAAAGTAGTCTGTGTGCAACTTATATAACAGTGTAAATTTATTCTTCCCTCAAAATAACTCAATATACAGCCATTAATGTCTAAACCACCAGCAACAAAAGTGAGTACACCCCTTAGTGAAAGTTCCTGAAGTGTCAATATTTTGTGTGGCCACCATTATTTCCCAGAACTGCCTTAACTCTCCTGGGCATGGAGTTTACCAGAGCTTCACAGGTTGCCACTGGAATGCTTTTCCACTCCTCCATGACGACATCACGGAGCTGGCGGATATTCGAGACTTTGCGCTCCTCCACCTTCCACTTGAGGATGCCCCAAAGATGTTCTATTGGGTTTAGGTCTGGAGACATGCTTGGCCAGTCCATCACCTTTACCCTCAGCCTCTTCAATAAAGCAGTGGTCGTCTTAGAGTCATTATCATGCTGGAACACTGCCCTGCGACCCAGTTTCCGGAGGGAGGAGATCATGCTCTGCTTCAGTATTTCACAGTACATATTGGAGTTCATGTGTTCCTCAATGAAATGTAACTCCCCAACACCTGCTGCACCCATGCAGCCCCAGACCATGGCATTCCCACCACCATGCTTGACTGTAGGCATGACACACTTATCTTTGTACTCCTCACCTGATTGCCGCCACACATGCTTGAGACCATCTGAACCAAACAAATTAATCTTGGTCTCATCAGACCATAGGACATGGTTCCAGTAATCCATGTCCTTTGTTGACATGTCTTCAGCAAACTGTTTGCGGGCTTTCTTGTGTAGAGACTTCAGAAGAGGCTTCCTTCTGGGGTGACAGCCATGCAGACCAATTTGATGTAGTGTGCGGCGTATGGTCCGAGCACTGACAGGCTGACCCCCCACCTTTTCAATTTCTGCAGCAATGCTGACAGCACTCCTGCGCCTATCTTTCAAAGACAGCAGTTGGATGTGATGCTGAGCACGTGCACTCAGCTTCTTTGGACGACCAACGCGAGGTCTGTTCTGAGTGGACCCTGCTCTTTTAAAACGCTGGATGATCTTGGCCACTGTGCTGCAGCTCAGTTTCAGGGTGTTGGCAATCTTCTTGTAGCCTTGGCCATCTTCATGTAGCGCAACAATTCGTCTTTTAAGATCCTCAGAGGGTTCTTTGCCATGAGGTGCCATGTTGGAACTTTCAGTGACCAGTATGAGAGAGTGTGAGAGCTGTACTACTAAATTGAACACACCTGCTCCCTATGCACACCTGAGACCTAGTAACACTAACAAATCACATGACATTTTGGAGGGAAAATGACAAGCAGTGCTCAATTTGGACATTTAGGGGTGTAGTCTCTTAGGGGTGTACTCACTTTTGTTGCCGGTGGTTTAGACATTAATGGCTGTATATTGAGTTATTTTGAGGGAAGAATAAATTTACACTGTTATATAAGCTGCACACAGACTACTTTTCATTGTGTCAAAGTGTCATTTTGTCAGTGTTGTCCCATGAAAAGATATACTTAAATATCTGCAGAAATGTGAGGGGTGTACTCACTTTTGTGATACACTGTATGTGCAGTTATAGGAAAAATGCATTAAGCATCTACCCATTTTTTCTCTAACCACACACCTTATCATGCCTTAGTCTTTTTCTCTTGGCTTTATACCTGTTTAAAGGCCTGGTCACACTGTTTTATTCCAAGTAAGATTAGTGGCGGTTAATGCTTTCCCAACGCTACATTTAGGTGTAGGTACACAAGGAAAAATTTGCTAATTCATGTGTTGGTTGGTATTATTGTATGCCTGTTAGCTTGCTAACTGCAACTTAGACTACCAACAAACTCCAAATATATAAATGAGGTGTTGGATTTGATTTGGTCCTTTAAGTTAATTTCAGGATGAGAACTTTGTATTTATAAAGCTTGTAAAAGCATAATGAACCACAAGTTCAGTACAGCTGAAATGCCAAGTTATTAAGTTGGTAAAGCACCCACAATGGTGGATCATTTATTTTAAAATCCACAGTCACTGGAGATTTCTGGCCCTGGACTAAGAACAAAACGCAGAAAAAACGCAGGCACGGCAATTAAGCACACATTGAATTAGATTATGGGTGTATGTGTAAAAGGCAGAAAGAGGAGTGGAAAGTGAGACAAGGTCTGCTTTAAAATTGAAAAGCTTTTTACTTCACAGAAACCAGAATGGCTGCTGAAATGAACCAGAACTAACCGTTCAGGACCTCCAGTGTGTGACTGTGCTTTTGTAAAGGAAAGCGAGCACAGATCTTTGCCGGCTATGCCAAAGAACCCCTTTTCAATCCCTGCGCTCTGACCCCTACTTCCAAAGAAGCTGGGATATGAGGAAATAGAATTTCACTGTACTGTAAACGTGTATGAGTGTTTATGACAAAGGCACTCCATCTGCCCTAGATTATCCTTATTAGGATTTATTCTTTATATATGAGCTAAGCATGGTGAATGTAGTAGAGGCAGTTTTCAGGATTTTTTTCACAGACTACACTTACTTCTGTGCCAATTCCAATTCTTAATGGTGATACTGATTACACTAACAGATCTTACTGATACCTTACCCTGAATAAACCTAGTTTAAGAATTGCAACTGCTATGCTTTACAATCACATTACCAGCAAAGTGATTTTGGACTTTTACAGTTGTATTTATGTAGAGTTTTTAGATAATTAGGTGAAAGCAGACCCAAACATCAAAGAATCAAAGTAGCAAGAAAGTAAATGTGCAAAAATTCGTGCACCAGAAGGCAATATTTAATAAGTGTTATACATCACACACACACAAACATAGCAAAACAGAGCCAAGTAAAGAGCTTGTTTATATGCAATTAGTATGTAATGTCCAATTAAACATATTGGTACTGCCCTGTATATTTACTCTATTGTTACAGTGCAGGTAAGCATGTGTGGAACAGACCCACCAGCAGAGTGATTCTGGACCCAACTCCAGTACAGGACAGAATAATAGTTAGTGCTTGTGACTAAGGATTAAAAATAAAAGTATGATATAGGGTAAGCGGGGAAAGACATCAGACTGTAGGGCATGTGAATTAGGTTCTCTGCAGTCTGAATGTAACAGTGGCCTGACCCACTGTTCAGTGTAAAACAGGGAAAGAGTACCCTGCAATCCACTCACCCACTAATTAAAGCTAAAGAGAAAAGAACGCTTGGTGGGGGCGGTGACCACGATGCGCCAACCAGCTACTCGATCCACAAGTCACTTATAGTCCCAATGCTTCATTTCTAATGCTAAGCTTCCGTAATACAGAAACAAGCAGTAAACAGGGCTTAGAAAGCATTGGTAGCAAAGACACAAGGGATTAGCAAAGAATTAGCAAGGGAGAAGCATTCACTGGCTGACTATTTTACAGACGAGTAATGACTCAGAACTGTTTTCTTAAATAGCCTCGAATTCAGGGGCTGAGTGTCAGCGCTGATCAGCTCCAGGGATTTGTAGTTGGACTGGAACCTTAACGGATCAATCTACGCTTCCTGCTGTGTGAGGAATTGGACAAAGGTAATCGACCCGTTACACTGTATTATACTGTTTTTACTGGGAGTACAGTGTTGCACACTAAGGCCCTGACTGTACTGTCCTGACATTACAGGCTTAGTTTGGCCCAGCAGGTAGGGGGCACAGTTGGATGGCAGGTTTAGTTCTCTCTAAATTACATTCAGACGCATGCAGTGCACCTCATTAAATGTTTCTCTCTACACTTGGAAGCAATGCTTTGAAAACCTGTAACTCAAGTCTGTCCCTTTGTTCTCTGTGTTTGTGGTCTGTAGTACAGTGTTTCTGCCCCAGTAATGCAGTCATTTATCTTTTCTATTCCTTCTCTGATTCAGGCTGAGGTTAAATGATTTGGTGTTGTTTTGTTCATTTTTTAAATTTTATCATTTTGTTTATTCATTTAGTTATTATTTGCCTTGGTCTCCTGCTCTTAGGTTTATCCTCTAATTTTGCAGATGTGAGGTACACCTGTCAACTTTGTCACAATAAGCTCACCACCCGAGTGACACAGATAACATATAAAGACATGCAAATAAACACTTAAATTAGGTGCAAAGTGCTCTCAATAGCCACAGCTAATTTTGATTCTTGATAAGGTCACCCAGATATTGCAAAATTAATGTTGTTACTGCAAAAATATGGGCCAACATTTTAAAAAAAGTCTATGGGTAAAACAGTAAAACAGCTAAGGAAATTATGATCTGTCATTCATTTTACAGTAAATCACATTAAGATTGCGAAGGTGTTACATCATAGCAGTAGAAAGGCCTCAAATGAGCAATTTATTAGTGCAAACCCGCAAAACAGTATCTTTAATCTTTTGTAAATTCTGTAGATATTTTTGTGCATCACACTTGCATGTAACACAGACAAAATAAGTTAGTCCTATATAAGTCAGACCTCAGAGGTGGAAAGAGTACTAAAATATTGTACTCAAGTGAAAGGACTATTACTTTAATGAATTTTTACTTAAGTACGAGTAAAGTTACTAGTCTAAAAATCTACTCAAGTAAAAAGTAACTCATAAAAAATGTACTCAGAGTAAATGTTACTTAGTTACTTTTTTTAACAGGAGAGGGTGACAAGTGGATCTAAATCTCACAATAGTTGTTTTTTATACAAATATAATAGAAAAAACATGTTGATACAACATTTAAAACATTTAGGGATGTGTAATGTGTAATTTTAGTACAGACCATCCCATAAAACTTTTTCAAACTGTATAACCACTAGTGATGGGTCATTCAATTCTATTGAACGGCCCTTTAAAATGAACGAAAGGAACCTAGTCGTGCCTTTGGGAGTTGTTTATATATATATATATATATATATATTTTTTTTTTAATTATTATTATTTATTAGTTTTTTTATAAATATATATATATATATACAGGTCCTTCTCAAAAAATTAGCATATTGTGATAAAGTTCATTATTTTCCATAATGTAATGATAAAAATTAAACTTTCATATATTTTAGATTCATTGCACACCAACTGAAATATTTCAGGTCTTTTATTGTTTTAATACTGATGATTTTGGCATACAGCTCATGAAAACCCAAAATTCCTAGCTCAAAAAATTAGCATATTTCATCCGACCAATAAAAGAAAAGTGTTTTTAATACAAAAAAAGTCAACCTTCAAATAATTATGTTCAGTTATGCACTCAATACTTGGTCGGGAATCCTTTTGCAGAAATGACTGCTTCAATGCGGCGTGGCATGGAGGCAATCAGCCTGTGGCACTGCTGAGGTGTTATGGAGGCCCAGGATGCTTCGATAGCGGCCTTAAGCTCATCCAGAGTGTTGGGTCTTGTGTCTCTCAACTTTCTCTTCACAATATCCCACAGATTGTCTATGGGGTTCAGGTCAGGAGAGTTGGCAGGCCAATTGAGCACAGTAATACCATGGTCAGTAAACCATTCACCAGTGGTTTTGGCACTGTGAGCAGGTGCCAGGTCGTGGTGAAAAATGAAATCTTCATCTCCATAAAGCTTTTCAGCAGATGGAAGCATGAAGTGCTCCAAAATCTCCTGATAGCTAGCTGCATTGACCCTGCCCTTGATAAAACACAGTGGACCAACACCAGCAGCTGACATGGCACCCCAGACCATCACTGACTGTGGGTACTTGACACTGGACTTCAGGCATTTTGGCATTTCCTTCTCCCCAGTCTTCCTCCAGACTCTGGCACCTTGATTTCCGAAAACAGTACTTTGGACCACTGAGCAACAGTCCAGTGCTGTTTCTCTGTAGCCCAGGTCAGGCGCTTCTGCCACTGTTTCTGGTTCAAAAATGGCTTGACCTGGGGAATGCGGCACCTGTAGCCCATTTCCTGCACACGCCTGTGCACGGTGGCTCTGGATGTTTCTACTCCAGACTCAGTCCACTGCTTCCGCAGGTCCCCCAAGGTCTGGAATCGGCCCTTCTCCACAATCTTCCTCAGGGTCCGGTCACCTCTTCTCGTTGTGCAGCGTTTTCTGCCATACTTTTTCCTTCCCACAGACTTCCCACTGAGGTGCCTTGATACAGCACTCTGGGAACAGCCTATTCGTTCAGAAATTTCTTTCTGTGTCTTACCCTCTTGCTTGAGGGTGTCAATGATGGCCTTCTGGACAGCAGTCAGGTCGGCAGTCTTACCCATGATTGCAGTTTTGAGTAATGAACCAGGCTGGGAGTTTTTAAAAGCCTCAGGAATCTTTTGCAGGTGTTTAGAGTTAATTCGTTGATTCAGATGATTAGGTTAATAGCTCGTTTAGAGAACCTTTTCATGATATGCTAATTTTTTGAGATAGGAATTTTGGGTTTTCATGAGCTGTATGCCAAAATCATCAGTATTAAAACAATAAAAGACCTGAAATATTTCAGTTGGTGTGCAATGAATCTAAAATATATGAAAGTTTAATTTTTATCATTACATTATGGAAAATAATGAACTTTATCACAATATGCTAATTTTTTGAGAAGGACCTGTATATATATTTTATTTGTGTGCACTTCTTATCGGCGGTAATCGACCCATTCTGCTTAGCAGAAACAAACACAGACACATCTCTGCACAAGAGAGGACTACTAAATGCAATGCAACCACAGTATGTCTCTTCCCTGTAGTTTTTTCTCTATCACATATTACCGAGCGGAATGTAATGAAATGAAATGTAAGCCCAGTTTGGCTACAAGTTATACAACAGATGATTTATTGCAATTATTTTAAACTATTTTTGTTATTAAAATATACTTGTTGTCAATTTGTATACTTTTGACAACAGTCTTTTTTTCTCATTTAAGTGTTGTTGGAATTGTTCATCGTTGATATTAATATCGGGGCTGTATTATAGTTACAGTAGCACCTCTCGCTGCCTGAACAAAAGAATGAAGAGCCATTTTTTTGAACGGCTCTTTAAAAGGAACCAAGCCAAAAGATCCGACTCCCCATTGCAGAATTTACTGCAGCAGTTTCCCAGACATGATTTTTTTAGCGTTTATTTTACTCAGTAACGGATGTTATTTAAAATGTAGCGAATTACAATTCTTAATACAAAACATACTTAAGTAAAAGTAAAATTACTGGTTGTAAAATCTACTTTAAAAAGTACAAGTACACAAAAAACTACTCAATTACAGTAATGTGAGTAAATGTAATTCGTTACTTTCCACCTCTGTCGGTCCTATTACCAATGTGCACTTTTAGTAGTACTGTTTAAACAGAGGCCACTGTTGGGCCCTTGAACAAAGCCCTTATCTCTCTTGGCTCCAGGTGCGCTGTACAATGGCTGACCCTGCGCTCTGACCCCAGTTTTCAAAGAAGCTGGGATATTCAGAAATACCATTCAATTGTACTATACATGTGCATATGTATATATAACAAGCAAAGGCATTCCATCTGCCCTAGACTATCATTTAAAAAGGATTATACAATTTTGGACACTTTTAACATTATAAGTGCTCCAGAGCTCAGCAGTCATATTCTGTGAGCTTGCAAGATCTACTGGATTATGGCTGACCTGCTTTTACTTGTAGATATTTTTATTTTACAATAACAGTGCTTAGAGTTAATTGGAGCAGTTCAAACAGGGCACTATCTAACTTGGAAAGGTATTATAAAAGGTGTCATTATTTGGCATTTCTATGTGGCTATTCACACAGCTCTTCACTACAACCCATTCTGTAGCCAGTGTTCATCTATAGAGATTTATATATTTTATTGCATGTTTGTTTGTTTGTATGCCTGGTGCACTAGGCGTGGCTACAATATATTAGTCCAATCATTAAAATTGATGTCCCCATACCTTTGCTATTGAGTATTAACCCACTTATTTTACTTACTCCAACAATTAACAATTAATCCAATTTGGCTTTTTACAGAAAATTTGATACAATACTGTACATTAAATGATGTTCAGAACCATGGACAGTTCACGCATCACATGCGCGCGCGCGCGCGCACACACACACACACACACACAGTAGCCTGTGCCCAGTGTTTCCTTGGTGACGTCACCCAGCCACCACCCTGACCAGATTAAAGCAGTTAGTAATAATATCTTTGCATATTTATATGTGAGTGTGGCTGGTTTTACAAAGCCTAATGGAGAAATATTATCTCTGATTCCACAGTAGCCTAAGGTTTAAGGAAAGTTAATAAGGTCATTACTGTACTTGCCATCAATTTTAATGACAACATTGTGCTGGTGGAAAAAAGACACTAAAGGGAGATTAAAAATTGCACCTTGTCGTGCATTTAAAATGTATTTAAGGTTGCTCTAGGGGTTCACTCCACCACAACCATGATAGGCTGTGATGCTTACCTTTATATACAGTCAAGAGTAAAGTGAAAAGCTGTGGGGGTGAAGTATATGGTGATGTACAGTGGGGCCAAAAAGTATTTAGTCAGCCACTGATTGTGCAGGTTCTCCTACTTAGAAAGATGAGAGAGGTCTGTAATTTTCATCATAGGTACACTTCAACTATGAGAGACAAAATGAGAAAAAAAATCCAGGAAATCACATTGTAGGATTTTTAAATAATTTTTTTGTAAATTATGGTGGAAAATAAGTATTTGGTCAGTAACAAAAGTTCAACTCAATACTTTGTAACATAACCTTTGTTGGCAATGACAGAGGTCAAACGTTTCCTGTAAGTCTTCACCAGGTTTGCACACACTGTAGCTGGTATTTTGGCCCATTCCTCCATGCAGATCTCCTCTAGAGCAGTGATGTTTTGGGGCTGTCGCTGGGCAACACGGACTCCACAAATTTTCTATGGGGTTGAGGTCTGGAGACTGGCTAGGCCACTCCAGGACCTTGAAATGCTTTTTACGGAGCCACTCCTTCGTTGCCCGAGCGGTGTGTTTGGGATCATTGTCATGCCGGAAGACCCAGCCACGTTCCATCTTCAATGCTCTCACTGATGGAAGGAGGTTTTGGCTTAAAATCTCACGATACATGGCCCCGTTCATTCTTCCCTTAACACGGATCAGTCGTCCTGTCCCCTTTGCAGAAAAACAGCCCCAAAGCATGATGTTTCCACCCCCATGCTTCACAGTAGGTATGGTGTTCTTGGGATGCAACTCAGCATTCTTCTTCCTCCAAACACGACGAGTTGAGTTTTTACCAAAAAGTTCCATTTTGGTTTCATCTGACCACATGATATTCTCCCAATCCTCTTCTGGATCATCCATATGCTCTCTGGCAAACTTCAGACGGGCCTGGACATGTACTGGCTTAAGCAGGGGGACACGCCTGGCACTGCAGGATTTGAGTCCCTCTCGGCGTAGTGTGTTACTGATGGTAGCATTTGTTACTTTGGTCCCAGCTCTCTGCAGGTCATTCATCAGGTCCCTCCATGTAGTTCAGGGATTTTTGCTCACCGTTCCCATGATCATTTTGACCCCACGAGATGAGATCTTGACCCCAAGGGAGATTATCAATGGTCTTGTATGTCTTCCATTTTCTTACAATTGCTCCCACAGTTGATTTATTCACACCAACCTGCTTGCCTATTGTAGATTCACTCTTCCCAGCCTGGTGCAGGTCTACAATTTTCTTCCTGGTGTCCTTCGACAGCTCTTTGGTCTTGGCCATGGTTGAGTTTGGAGTCTGACTGTTTGAGGCTGTGGACAGGTGTCTTTTATACAGATAACGAGGTCAAACAGGTGCCATTAATACAGGTATTGAGTGGAGGACAGAAAAGCTTCTTAAAGAAGAAGTTACAGGTCTGTGAGAGCCAGAAATCTTGCTTGTTTGTTATTGACCAAATACTTATTTTTCACCATAATTTACAAATAAATTCTTTAAAAATCCTTTTCTCATTTTGTCTCTCATAGTTGAAGTGTACCTATGATGAAAATTACAGACCTCTCTCATCTTTCTAAGTAGGAGAACTTGCACAATCAGTGGCTGACTAAATACTTTTTGGCCCCACTGTATATCATGACTGCAGTATGAATGTTCAAAAAAACTGTGGTCGTTCCAACAACCCCGAATGTCACAATAAGAAAGAGAAGTTCTATAAAATTAACTTAACCCAATTCGTACATAACTGCTGGCTGAAAATGGCTTGCTGTGTCCCCCTTTCTACAGCTATTCATTCTAAATGCCACAATCACAGTGGGAGCTTCAGCTCTAATCTGACATTTTTTGGCCAAATAAAACACCACATGGTCAAGCATTCTGAGGGGACATCTGGATCTGCGTGTGTATCTAAGCAAGCGTTTCCATGAGACATATATGTTCAGCTACCTAATGATTTATGTGCCTCAATCCAGGCATGAGCACTGTTTTCTTACTAAAGATAAAAATGATAAAAGATTAGTACAGCCCCCCCCATCTGTGTGTGTGTGTGTGTGTGTGTGTGGTTATTGTTGTATTAGACAGCCCTCTGTAATAACACTTCACATCTTTATAGCATTCCTCTGTTCCTCAGCCTGCAAGGCAAGTTCATTACGAGCCACACAGCACGGTTTCAAGCTCGCTCTTCATAATTAACACCATTGGATGTGGAATAGTTTCAAAGCTCTCTAAAAACGGGCGTGTTTGTGTGTGTGTAATGTGCAATTTATCACATTCTGATTCCGTCTGGTAGATGATAAAATTGCCTCACATTACACACCCTATTTCACACTGTATTACCATAACTCTGATATTACTTTAAAGCAGAATGGACACTACATTATTTAGGTGCTCCGGGTCATTTTTACCAGTTTAACTTTGCTGCCAGGCTAGTGGTATATGCCAACTATTTAGTGCCGGGTGAAACAATCATAAGTAACCATTATTTACTCATTTTAATAGCTTAAGGTTACAGAGGAACATTAGAGTCTGATCCAGCTCACTAAATCACCCAAGTTTAAGAGAGACTTACAGCTCTTCTATAAGAGAGAGGTGCATTATTCTCAATCATGTACACTAATGCCCATCCCTTAATGCACCCGCATACTGCAAATCACCCAAACACCAGAAATCATCAACCCAAAGCATCCAAACACTACTTGAGAAAGACTATACAAACAGTGAGAGAGAAACTGACAGCTTCCCCATGTACGGAAAGTCCTAAACTCATAAGCAATCCAAATATAAACACCTCCGTTATGCCACACGGCCACAAACAGAGTCTGAGAAACTATTTCACACTGCTAACAATCTGGGGAAGCAGAACTGTCAATCTTTTTCATACTTGAGAAACTCATCTCTCAGCGTGTGTGTGCGTGTCGATGTCTGTGTTGTCTAGGCTACTAAAGAATGCTTTATTTATAGCTCGAATGCTTACGTAAGCGACTGGTATGTTGCTGAATAATGAGACCCCTCGCTGAGTCTTCGGTTTAAATACACACATACTTGTCTGCACACACCACAACACACTCACCCACACATAAACTAAAGCATTTGGGAAGTGGAGGTTAAACTAATGAGCCAGAAAAGAAGAGAAAAATAAACAAAGGAATAGGTACAACAAGGAGAAAAACAAGTTTGAACAAAAAAACAAATCAAAATGAAAGGGAAAAATGGCGGTGTCCCACCGCAGAGAGGTTGAAGTAGAGAAGATAAAAGAATGTTAAAGTATATCAAATTAGTGCAAAGAAATAAAGAGCAGGAACACTTTGAGTGTGCTGACTAAAAAAAAAAACTAAGCAAAATCCCTTAGCAGTCATGTGTCATGTCATGTTTTGTCATGTGGCCTGATGCCCCATGAGTCATAGGTGATAAATTCATCAGAATCAATATGAGCTAGTTCTCAACACAGAGCCAAACACCATCCTTAGAAATGACTACAAAGCCACACTTGCTCATTTTTATCTGTCTGTTCATAAGATGTACTCTCATAACTGCTCACCCATGCAAAACCCAGAGACAAATAAAATTGAAAACTCCAAAACACTCCAAGTGTATAGACACTCCAGAGAACCACTGTTTATCTTCTTACAATTTAATTATCCAGTCAGCCAGTTATGTGGCAGCAACACAGTGCATAAACCCATACTGACACAAGTCAAGAGCTTCAGTTAATGTTTTCTCACAATGCACATGTTGAATCTTAAGGTGAAGGGATTGCAACAGCAAACAATGACATAGGGTTCCACCCTAAAATAAGAACATGCTGTTACACCAAATTCTGACCCAATTATCTGACCCAACTATAACTTGAGATATGTTAGATCAGGCAACATTTCTGTCAATCTAGTCTTAGATTAGTGTTATTGTCTGACAACAATGGAAGATAATGTGGCGTTCCACTGTTGTAGCTTTTTTTTTATTAAGCACTGTATTACAATGTACACTGTATTACAATGTATTATAATGTATTACTTTGTACTCCACCTTAAATACTGGTCATGGACAAATACTTTCTAATACAAATCTATCTACCTCACCACTAAAACTGCTCAGCTACAACTTTTATCTACAGTAACAGTGTGTGTATAACATCTAGTTCCCCATTCATTCACCATGCACCAAATAGTGTAGCTAGGTACTGGTTTCAACCATTACACTGTGGGTTGGTTAAGTGCATGTAAAAGCCTCTGTGTTTCCAGAATCAACTCTCTCTCTCTCTCTCTCTCTCTCTCTCTCTCTCTCTCTCTCTCTCTCTCTCTCTCTCTCTGAGTGTTTAGAATTCATCTAATATGCTCGATCCGCAGCTACCAACAGATACTGTGTTTCGATTTAACATTTGCTCTCGCACACCCACGCAATCCATCATCCACAGCACACAAATATCATACTGACACCTTCTCATACTTACACTGGCATTCCAAAAAGCCTGACATGTACACATGCACATGTACATACCCACATGCACATGCACACTCCCAAATACCCACACAAGCCTGTACCTCTTTTCAGCAGGGGCTTCTTGACTGGGGGGTACCTCCTGTAGGTCAGGTAGATTGGCAAAATCATCCTGCTCGGCCAGTCCGATCGCCAGAGAGAGAACCACCATCTTGCCTTCCCTTCACCATGGAGATTTGAAAGAGAAAAAAGATACAGGACAAAAACAAGCAGGAAAAAAGGGAGATATTAAGGGAGAGACAAGAAGAAAAACAGAGTAAGATAACGGAACAGGCCATATGAAAAGAAACAGTGTGGTGACAGCCAGGTCAACAACACTGCTATTAAGCAAAAGCATTGATTGGATTTGATTAGCTAAAGAGGGACAGAAGGAATCACAATGGATGACATCAGTAGAACTACTTAATCAGGAATTGAACCTAACAGTGTGGATAAAGTAACTAAAAAGTTAAAATTAATATTATTGCCAGTTCTTCTATAAATCTACACAAAGTAAAAACATTGTTTTCTGCAGTGGTTGGCAAAATAAGCTTGACATAATATTACGTTCTACAGATTTTCAAACTATTTAACTCGTAAAAGAGTCATTTAAAAAAAAAAGTGCAACTGCAAGTAGAAAATACTCAATTAATTCAGTTAATTTTTATTGGCTAGTAATTTCAATGTACTGTATTGAAAGGAAATATGCCATTGTTTACATTTGGTTGTAGTATATCTGGTTTATATGCATGTTTATGTTTGGTTAATAGATTTATTGTTTTATTAACTGTACTAACTCCCTGTGTATAGACCAGAGATGGGGACTCGAGTCGCAGACACAGCGATATCAGACTGGACTCGGACTCGTTTCAAATGACTCGGATTCGACTCTTGACTTGCAAAAAATGACTTGTGGACAACAAAAGTCAGCAACATTAGTTACGTGTGACAATTATATATATATATGACCCGACATCATTCTGATCGTGTCATTTTCTGCTCTCTAATAACGCCCCGGCCGTCTTAACCCGCAACACACGCAATGGGTAAATGTTCCAGCCAGCTTCCGGCGTAGTGATGAAGCGTCGCTTCCTTCTTAAAATGGAATACCCTACATAGTGCACTTCACAGTAACAGATAATGTGAATGGAACGCGCCTACAGAATTGGCGCTAATGATTTTAAGAACCACTTTCTGAACCAATCAGACCTTCTGATTGTAATTTTTAGTAAGTAATGCTGTTATTTGCATGTATTGCAGCATCACACAGATGATCGTCAATGAAACGCTTGATTGGCTTTCTAACGAGTTCGTGTTTTACTTCACAACTGGGAAAAGTTTGGAGGTTTTTAATTATAAGCACATTTACAAAATAACGTATTATATTCCTAATGGGGGACACGGTTATAAATTTAAAAGCATCTGGAACAACATAAGCTAAGGTAAGCAGTATTATGAATTTTTTTGCTGTGTTTGGGATTTTGGCTGCTGTGCCGTAATTTGCAATGAAAGCAAAACGTCAGTTTTAGCTTTATTCTGGTACCTTCTTGATACGGAAATTACATTAATTTGCACAATGACTAGGAAAGTAAAGGCACGAAGTAAAATGGCAAAATACAGTCGCTAATCTGTTGTTTTTTATCTGAACATATTATTTGTTTATTTCTATGGTACATTTCCAATATATGTTTTGTGTACATTATATTGACTTGACTTGACTCGGACTCTAGCCTAAAGACTCGTGACTGGACTCTAGATAATGTGACTCTAGCCTAAAAAATCATGACTCGACTCGGACTCGTATTTTGTGACTTGTGAACATCTCTGGTATAAACAAAGATTTCTGACTGGATATTATCCCATCCTTCAATTGCACTTATTGTAATAATAATTTAGCAGGTGAGTATGTAGTATTTCCTTTCAAACTCATACATGTACACACAGAAAGACAAACACACCGTTTATATATACACATACCTCTCAACTAGGAATTACCTGCTCACCACCTTATCCCTTTATTCACTCTCTGCTTCTATCCATTCCCCCATTTGCAGATTAGTTCTCCTCATTAAAAAATCTGGACTAATTGTTTCTATTTGCGTCAGGCCAGACCAAAGTACCTAGAGTGTTTCAGTGCTTTCTGGGTCATCACGTTTTCTCACATTTTCCTCATCCTGTCCTTCAATACACCATTAAATTTCTTTTTCCCCCCTATTTGGTTTTTCTCAAGCACACGCCTTCTGAAAATCCCTCCTCTCGCACCTTTACAACAGCTTTTCCACTTTCCGTCTTTCCCATTATCTCTCTGACTTGCTTTCTGCTTTCTGATCCTAAACCTGGTCCCCTCCCAAACATTTAAACCCCGCTCTCAGCCTTCCTCTTGACATTTATCCTTACTTTTTTTTCCTCTCTCACCATAAATTGCTTTCTGAAAACATATCTGTCTCATTTTTCCTTCTGCTGCAACTCTCCTGGGCATTCCTGCATTTAGACAATGCCTATTTTTACCCTCCACAGCATAATGGCTCTGAAAAATGACTGGCACAGTAGAAGAAACCAAGAACATGTAGACATACATATGCGCTGGCGTGGACACACAACAGCACAGACTGTTAGAATAGACTGTCAACAATGCCAACACTACATGCTGATTATAGACCAAGAACCGTCAATAATCCTTTGTTTGTCTTTTCCTGTCTTTATGTGTGTGGCAGTTTCCAAAATAGGTTATGGATGCGAGTCTTCTTCTTTTGTTTTTGCTTTTTCTTTTCAACAGCCCATGCTGGAAATGGCACCCACACATAATTTGAGTGATAGGTTTTTGAAACAAGGACAATTGTTGTCTAGTCGATAGATTTTCTATGTTCTATAATTAGGCAAGTTTTTAAGTACATGGACATCCCCTTAATAAGTCAGTTCCGGTGTTTTAGCCACATTAATTTCTAGCATGTGTGTAAATAGACATAAATAGTACTTTTTAAACTGTGCAGACTAAAAATCACAAAATTTGGGGAAGGTCCTTTTCTGTTCCGGCAAGTCTGTGCCCCTGTACACAAGTTTGATCTAAAAAGACACAGTTTAATACGGTACATTGAACTCTTTGCCTACACAGAGCACTGAACTTAACCTCATTACACACCTTTAGGATACATTGGAACACTGACTGGAAGCCGGACCTTCTGATCTAACAACAGTGCCTGACCTCACAAATGCTATTTTGACTGAATTAGCACAAATTTTCAGATCCAAACAAACAATCAAAAATCTTGTGGAAAGACTTCACACAAGAGTGGAGGCTGTTGAAGTCTTAACGGGAGGCTATGATTAATGACAGTAGTTTTGAAATAGAATGTTCAACAAATGTATGGTAAGGTGTCCACATACTTCTGGCCACAGTGTGGTTATCACTATTCAGCTATTTAATCTACTACTCTACATACACTGACCTTATAAGCTACTTTAAGTATTTTACTGTCTCAGACTGCGCATCTTAAGTACATTACAGTTTTACTACATCTACCAGTTTGCATATGTTAACAAAATTAAAAAGGTAATAATGTATAATATAATATTTAGATAATATAATAGCTTTTTGTAACTAAAATAATAGCTACAATACCGAAGGTGGCTTAACCAGGTACAAGAGAGGGAAAATGTAAAGTTGTGATGAAGTAATTTAAGTCAAACCTTAATGGCTCAAAGACTTTTCTGTGCCAATATAAGTAGAGCTAGTTGGACTGCACCACAGTCTCCTGTCAAAGACAAGAAATACCCAAACTGATCTTATACAGAAGGGAAATTTGCCTGGGTGGGCAGATGTAATCTTACAACATTTACAAAACAGGTCTGCTGGAACATGGTGACACTGTTTGCAGTCAAGTGAGCTTTACACTGACATGGTCTAGAGGCTGGCATGCAAAAAAGAAGCCTCTGGCATCTTAAAGCTTAACCTTAAATGTAGGACCAGAAGCATTATTGCTTTATTACTCAGCACCAATGTGCACACTAACTAATAGCAACCTAAACAGCTCAATCAGCAGCTTTAAATCGTTTTTATTTTTGAGTAAAGGGGTATAATTTAATAAAGATAAAACATTTTAGTTTCTGGTTAAGGTTATGACAAGACCAAGCCAAAATAGTCTTTAGATCATGATAAGACAAATACTTGGGAACAGTGATTATGAGATCAGTATAACATAGCTATGTAGTATGTCAGAATTAAAACCTCAATCACAGGTACCGTATGTTTGTGTTAAAAACTTCACTGAAACTTGTATATTATATTCATTCATTACACACATACTGATATATTTCAAATGTTTATTTCTTTTAATGTTGATTATAACTGACAACTAATAAAACCCCCAAATTCAGTATCTCAGAAAATGAGAATATTGTGACAAGGTACAATATTGAAGACACCTGGTGCCACACTCTAATCAGCTAATTAACTCAAAACACCTGCAAAGCCCTTTAAATGGTCTCTCAGTCTAGTTCTGTAGGCTACACAATCATGGGGAAGACTGCTGACTTGACAGTTGTCTAAAAGACGACCATTGACACCTTGCACAAGGAGGGCAAGACACAAAAGGTCATTGCTAAAGAGGCTGGCTGTTCACAGAGCTCTGTGTCCAAGCACATTAATAGAGAGGCGAAGTGAAGGAAAAGACGTGGTAGAAAAAAGTGTACAAGCAATAGGGATAACCGCACCCTGGAGAGGATTGTGAAACAAAACCCATTCAAAAATGTGGGGGAGATTCACAAAGAGTGGACTGCAGCTGGAGTCAGTGCTTCAAGAACCACCACGCACAGACGTACGCAAGACATGGGTTTCAGCTGTCGCATTCCTTGTGTCAAGCCACTCTTGAACAAGAGACAGCGTCAGAAGCGTCTCGCCTGGGCTAAAGACAAAAAGGACTGCTGAGTGGTCCAAAGTTATGTTCTCTGATGAAAGTAAATTTTGCATTACCTTTGGAAATCAAGGTCCCAGAGTCTGGAGGAAGAGAGGAGAGGCACAGAATCCACGTTGCTTGAGGTCCAGTGTAAAGTTTCCACAGTCAGTGATGGTTTGGAGTGCCATGTCATCTGCTGGTGTTGGTCCTGTGTTTTCTGAGGTCCAAGGTCAACGCAGCCATCTACCAGGAAGTTTTAGAGCACTTCATGCTTCCTGCTGCTGACCAACTTTATGGAAATGCAGATTTCATTTTCCAACAGGACTTGGCACCTGCACACGGTTTAAGTACCTGGTTTAAGGACCATGGAATCCCTGTTCTTAATTGGCCAGCAAACTCACCTGACCTTAACCCCATAGAAAATCTATGTGGTATTGTGAAGAGGAAGATGCGATACGCCAGACCCAACAATTCAGAAGAGCTGAAGGCCACTATCAGAGCAACCTGGGCTCTCATAACACCTGAGCAGTGCCACAGACTGATGGACTCCATGCCACGCCACATTGCTGCAGTAATCCAGGCAAAAGGAGCCCCAACTAAGTATTGAGTGCTGTACATGCTCATACTTTTCATGTTCATACTTTTCAGTTGGCCAACATTTCTAAAAATCCTTTTTTTGTATTGGTCTTAAGTAATATTCTAATTTTCTGAGATACTGAATTTGGGGTTTTCATTAGTTGTCAGTTATAATCATCAACATTAAAAGAAATAAACATTTGAAATATATCAGTCTGTGTGTAATGAATGAATATAATAAACAAGTTTCACTTTTTGAATGGAATTACTGAAATAAATCAACTTTTTCATGATATTCTAATTTTATGACCAGCACCTGTATACTGTATACACCTCAAATGAATGCCTGAAAATTAAGGTCTATGCCTAAAATTCTGGCAAGTAAAGTGGTCAAAGATTTAAACAGCCAGAAAGAACAGCAAAAATAAGGTGAAATTGCTGAAGGACAAAACAAATGAAATATTGCAAACTGTATTGATTTCTTGACCCAGCAGATTGTGTCACACTTAAATTTA